>NT_166394.1:0-191521 GCF_000001635.26 Mus musculus
GAATTCACTATTCTCCGTTTGCAGTTGTAAATGCTCGTGAGAGCAACGAACTCCCTTTTTCAGATGGAAAAGGGTTACTGACAGACATGTCAGGAGAAACTGGCTGCCACCCTGTGGGACATCCCAGGAGTTCTGAGGGAGTTCCAGGGATACCTGGAGATCTCCTATCAGTGTGCCAAGTGAGAGTTTGCTCACTCGACTGTCTGTTTCTGTTACTGGGTGCCAAGTGAGTGTGTGCTCTCTCAGCCATCTTATTGGGGCCTGGTCTTGGTTAGTGTAATCTTTTTTGTGTATATATTTTTTTCACTGTATGTGACTCTGATGTTGGGACCGACTATTAGAATGCCCCTTGGACTGACCCTTGATCACTGGACTTAAATTAAGACTAACACTCACATTATCTTTGTGGATGTCTGAAATAGATTTTAGAGAACTTTCTGCTCTACAGAATGGCCAGCTTTGATGATAGTTGGCCACTAGAGGGCACTCTTTGTTTGGTTGTGTTTTCAGCTCTTAAAGTTGTTTTACAGAGGGGACCAGGGTCTCAGCCAGATTATGTGCCCTACAGTCTCATCTAGAAAAATTCAGCATGGGATCCCCCCTCTCCCATCCTGTTTAAAGCCTTTTGGTTAAAAAGAATAATCCAGGCTCCCCAGTCCTGGCCCTCTGCCACCCAGAGGTGGAAAAAAAAAAGTTAAAACTGGCACAGGTTGAACTGCAGCCCTCGGTTTCTCCCAAGATCTATCCAGAGTTAGAAGAACCTCCAAAATGGCATAGCACACCACCCCCATATTGCCAACTGGTCCCCTCCAAGAACTCTCCACAAGGTGCCACTAGATATTTGGGGAGGGACCAGTTGCTAAAGCTCAAGGCCAGTGAGCTCGAAGCCCAGAGTGACCAGATTCAACCATTGCACTGCCTTTATGTACTTATGACCCTCCTCCAGCAGGCCCCAGACAACTGCTGACCCTTCAGTAATGGCCCTTTTCCTCCTCTGACCTCTATAACTGGAAGGCAAATCACACCCCTCTTCTTTGAAAACCCCTCTAGCCCGCTAATCTAATGGAATCCTTCATATTCTCTATTCAGCCTACTTGGGATGACTGTCAGCAGCTACAGATTCTTTCACCACAGAGGAGAAGGAGAGGATTCTGAGAGGAAAGAAAGAGCATGCTGGGGGCCAATTGACTACCAATAAAACTTCTGAATGAAATGGATGCAGCCTTCCCTCTGACATGTTCTGACAGGACTGACCATATGGAGCAATTGACAATTGAGCAATTTTCTGCTGGGCTCTGATAATAGGACTGAAAGGAGCTGGCAGGTGCCCCACCAATTTGGCCAAGGTAAGAGAGATCCTACGAGAGAAAAAGGAGCCCCCAGCAGTGTTTTTAGAATACCTCTGAAAGGTATAGAGGTGTTACACTACCTTTGACCGTACTTCAGAATGCCAGCAGGTGACAGGTGTCATGGCTTCCATTGGGCAGTATTCTTCTGACATTAGGAAAAGGTTACAGCGTCTAGAAAGTCTGAAAACATTATCTTTACAACATCTGTTTAAGGAGTCAGAGAAAGTGTACCATAAGAGAGAGAGTGACAAGCCAGCACCGGGGTATATTGAGCTCTGAGTCTGCAGACACCCTTAAGGTCCCCAAAAGACCCTCAATAGGATCAGAAGACCTCTGGTGAATGGAACACAACCTCTACTCCAATCCAATCTCACAGGATCTGAGACTGCATTAATTAGGGAAGCAGAAAAACTGGCCTGACAATGGTCACAAGTCCCTCTGGTCTGTGCCAGCACCTGGGCAACTTGTTGGACGAAGTCTGAGGACAGCCCCAATGTCCTCACAGAAACATCCACGAGATCTTAAGACCTTTGGTGAATGGAAAACAACTTCTGCTCCAATCCTATCATGCAGGACCTGAGACTGCATTCATTAGGGAAGCAGATAAACCGGCCTGACCAGGGTCACAAGTCCCTTCCAATCCATTACAGCACCGGCAACCTTGCGGGCAGAGTCTGTGGACACCCCAAAGGTCCCCACAGGACTCTCCATGGGATTTTAGTACCTCTAGTGAGTGGATTACAACATCTGCCAGGAGGAAGGTTCGAACACCAGATATCTGGGACCTTTCTCTGCAAGAGGAGATCTTGCCTGCAGAGAGTACTCTGAACACTGAAACTCAGGAGAAAACTAGTCTCCGAGGTCTGCTGATAGAGGCTAACATAATCACCTGACCATCGTTATGGCAACTATTAGAAAACAAAACATTTAATTGGAGGCTTTGTTACATTTTCAGAAGATTGGTCAATCATCACGGGAGGTACCCCATCACCGGAGCAATAGAGAACTATTGATCCTTAGGCAAAAAGAGAGATTCTGCCATTGTATTGGCTTCTTGAAAACTCAAACCCATCCTTGTTGACACACCTATCCTCCAATGAAGCCACACCTTCTCGTATTCCTTCTAATCTTTAAACTCACTGCCACTTCCTGGTAATGAAATATTCATATATATGTGTCTATAGGGGATTTATTATTCAAACCACCACTTTTCCCTTGGCTCGATCAGCTATTTTTTTTTTAAATACTACCAAAAGGGCTCCCATTTATTAAGGACTACTTATGAGCTTAGCCACAGTGATGGGCCCTCCCACATCAATCATTAGCCTAGAAAATAACACATAGACTTACCTAATGACTAAGTACTTGGAGACAGATGTTCAATTGTTCTCTCTTCTCAGGTAACTGTAGATTGTCAAGATTGGAAAAAAAAATAATGTTCCATCACAGTAATGTTTAACTTACTCCAAACCTACACAAACATTACTCAACACCATCTTCTGCATTCTGCCCCTGCATAGACACACTTCCATGTATGGCATAAGTGAAGGGTGACTACCTCCATCAGCAAGGATACTCAATAATATGTGACATGAACTGAATATTTCCTATAGCCTCACAACCCCCACATTCTACTGTGTGTTACAATTATTGGGGGACTTGCCAATCTGTCCAATATCCTGCCACCAAAGCTATGACAAAAAAAAAAAATCCTCATCATGAAATCCAATGAATTTTACCTGAATTCTTTCTCCTGAGGCAACTGAGAGTTATCCCTTCATGCTTATATTGGTGTCTGATTCATCTCTAATAAACCCACTACTATTAACAGCTACATCACAGGAGGTATGACAAATACCATCTCCCATGAGTTGGCCAAGCCTTTTCAGCAGCTTTTTTGAAGTATCCTTTCTATACTAAAAAATTCATTGATTCCTTTATTTTTAAGTGTGTAATTTAATGATTTTAACACATTTTCACCTCTGTTCCATTTTCCCCTCATTTTCTGCTACTTCATATGATATTGCAATCTATTAAAGTATAGTAGTGAATACAGCGAAAGGACCAGTGTGTGAAGCAGCAAATTTCTTTATTTCTCAGACAACAGATACACTGCCAGAATCTTCCAGGTACAACTGCTTGGTAACTTTGTGTCTAAAGTTAGCATGATTCTTCCAGAAAAAAAGCTTAAAGGATTAAGCCATGGTTACTCTGGACCAGACATGTCAGTATCACTAGTGAAAAACATTCATGTAAATCATTTTCATCACTGTTACAATGTGCCTTAGCAGCAAGGAAAACAGGTCCATGGTCACAAGAGTATGAAAGAGGCATCAAGGAGCACAGTTGTCTAACTTATTAGCAGCCAGTAAGCATCAACACAGGAAGCGACCAAAGACAATAAATACCTTCCAACACATGTTCCCAATGACCATGTTTCTTTACAAGTGCCACACCCCTTCCATGCACACCCATCAATCAATTAACTCATTGATTAAAGCCCTCAGTGTCCAATCACTTTTCAGATTGTGTATATTGTTTTACCTTTGAACATTGTACTTCGGAACAAAATCTTCATCAAAGACCCACGACTGACATTGCAAACCCATTTCACCACAGAATTCTTTATGTTACAAAACGTGATAGGATCTATCTGTCTCTTTAATGGTATCTCTGTCTAGCAGTTACAAAAGCAGAACGTCCAGGCCAACAGAATCATCACCTCCATGAGCTTTTTTTTTTTTTTTTTTTAATATGAGTTCAAGAAGAAGGAAAATGCAATGCAAGTTAAGGGTCTTGATCCCCTATCCTTCCAGCTTAAAGCCATAGGGTGGACCCAGAAGTTTAGGTCAAAGTGTAAATTTCACCTATACTACAAAGAATTGTGATGATTTCTAGCCATCTCCAGTTTCAGTGTGGTATTTAGTCCCACCATCTACATCAAGGCATATTGCCTAATGTGAAATAATGCCAGCTGTTTATTGCAAAAACCACTATGTGTTGACTTGGATGTAAAATGAGACATCTATAATATAGACACACTTGTACACACACACATACTCACAGAAAGAGGCAAGAAGTAGAGGAGATGAGTCTTAGGATCCCTCAATGAAGAGATAGTGGAAATCTTGTAAGGTAGAGAGGTCATTGAGAAACTGTATGTCTCTATCTGCACAAAATCAGGCCAGTCTGCCTTCCATCAATGAGTGGTAGGTTCTCACTATCCATCATCCCCATTTGAGAAGGTATGGACAGTTAATGAAAGATGGAGAGTCAGTTTTCATCAAAGGTATGCCCTTTGAAGGTTATAGGTTGGCCAGTCACTACTGGTAGCCCCATATCCAAGATTTTATGGGCAAAACAATTGATTTGAATGGGTTTTGTCAAAAGGGAGAAAAGGAGACATGAATTTGGAAGGAGGATTTAGGTGGAAATGGATCTGGTTTTGGTTCGGGAGGAGTTATTAAGAGAACTGGAAAATAAATTCCATCAAAATATATTGTATGAATTTCTCAAGTTATTAATGAATGTAGTTCTTAATATACAATATCTGTACTGGACATATACAGACGACTTATATTTCCATCTCCTAAATAACAAACCCTGGTATAGCAGTTTCATTACATTAAGGGCAAAAGTAATCCAGAAATTATTTAAAATAAAGAAGGATCAGAGGTGATGGCCCAGGGGCAAATTCATGTGTGTGTTCATTTACTTACAACACCAGTGCTTAGGATTTTTGAAGGGGCAGAGACAGGAAGATGAATGTGACTTCCTGAAAGTCAGCCTCACTATTAGCTCAGCAGGACACCCTATCAAAAGCAGATAAATTAGGGAGTGAAGGAGCAAATCATACTATACCCTTCCCTAGCCTCTGAACTTACCTGTACAGATCTGTGTGCAGAAATACATGAATATAATTAAAATATACAAGAGCTTATCTTGCATAGCTTATATGCAGTGTTTTGTTATCTTAGCCTAGAGTCCTGAGGACTTTATATCATTAGAGTTCCTGAAGCAAACTCCCCAGATATAGTGGATGGGTATATTTTGTACTATGCAAAGAGACCTCAGTTAAATGTGTGTCAGTGACTCCAAAACACATTTCCTTCTCTACCTTCCTTTATATGGCACAGAACGACCTGTAAATAATTAAAATATGAAAACAACGCTTTTTCACGAATTTAGGCTTGTGTTAAAATAATATTTATAACATTTTATTGAATGGAACAGAAATCTTCAGCTCCTAGGAGCAATACAGTGAATCCTGTAGGCTTCTGTTTTGTCCCATTATGAAAAAAATTAATTGCAAATTGACAGTTCCCACACTTTTAACTAAATCTGGATGAAGGGATATGTTTCCATACAAATAAGAAATGCCAATGTTATTAATCAAGTAGAAATGTGGCAGGGTTAGGATGCCTTTGGCTGATGTGCCAATGATGACTGATTAGTCTCTTGTTATGCAAATAACCCTAACCTCTAAGAAAAGAAAAGTAATGATATAAAATATTCCAAGAAGTGGCATGGAAAATTATTACTTGATTTCAATTTCTTTTACATACTTTATTAGTTTGAATAATTGTGGCTCACAGAAGATCAAATATTCAAAGGAGTTAGTTTTCCAGGTGGTGGGATGTTTAGAAAGAATTAGGATTTGTGTTTTCATTAAAAGTGATTTGGCACTGGGCTTGAAATATCAAACAACCATTGAAATATCAAAAACTCTCTCTCATTCTTTCTCTCTCTCTCTCTCTCTCTCTCTCTCTCTCTCTCTCTCTCTCTCTCTCTCTCTCTCTCTCTTTCTCTCTCTCTGTCACTCTCTCTCTCATTCTTTAGCTCATTATCATCCGTTCTCTCTCCTGTCTCTCTCTCTCTCTCTCTCTCTCTCTCTCTCTCTCTCTCTCTCTCTCTCTCTCTCTCTCTCTCTCTCTCTCTCTCTCACTCTCTCTCTCTCTTTCCCCCTCTTTCTCTCTCTCTCTCTCTCTCTCTCTCTCTCTCTCTCTCTGTCACTCTCTCTCTCAGTCTCTCTCATGTTTTAAGCCATTCATCAAGTGGTTGACATCTAGTATTAATCCATTGCGTGTTAATTACACACAGTAAGGCAATCAACATTTATGATATGGATGTGTAATGGTCCTTCTTGCTTCTTTTTTTTTTTTTTTTTTTTTTTTTTAGTTAACTCAACCTGGGAATATAGAACCGCAGATAAAGAACTGCCTCCATCACATTGGCCAGTTGCCACACCTGTAAGGAAGGATCTTTCTTGGATGGCTGTTGTTGAAGGGTCTAGCCCACTATGGGTAGTGTCATCATCTATGAAAAGGATATACAAAGTGTGGTTTGGACCATGGAAGGGCCAGAAATTGATGTTTCTGGAAGAACTGAAGATCTATATGGCATGAAAAATTAAAGTGCCCGCTAATTTGTAAGTAAATTCCATACTTACCAGCGTTCAATATTTTGTCTACCCATATTTCAAAAGTAAAATTATCAAATCTATTTCACCCTGTTTTACTGCATTTAATCTATGAAATTACTTGTAACCAGAAATACTGAAAAATTTTAAAGGCCTTTAAAACATGACTGGTTGATATTGGGTTTGTTTAACTTTATCACAACTTTGAAGGCAGGACCAAGAGCTAGATTGTCTTCTCATTTAACAAACAATCCATGATTCAAGGTTGCAACTGGCTTCAATACAAGGTACTTAACACTGTAAAATTCCTGCTTTGTTTGAATAAAATAGTAATTGCTCTAACTTTGGGTTTTCATAAACAGAATTTTGATGTGCTATCCAGTGTGCTGCCTCAAAGAGTCTGGCACCATTTCTGACACTAAGAACAGTTTAAAGATAACCAGGGAAAGTTTGGAACAGGGAAAATAACCACCAAGGATGTTGGTGAATCAGAAACTGAAGGCTTTCACAAGAGGAAAATAAAAACAAAAGCAAAACAAAGCAATCAACAAACAAACAGAAACCCAACCACCAAAAAATATAAACAATACAAGAGTGATTTACTTGGGCAGAATGTGACTCAGGTCATCAGGGCATTTCTGTAGGGATTTCATTTTGGATTTCTAGGAGGCCATATGAAAAGGTAAAGTCTAGATGGTTAATGTTTCTGAGTGTAATTAGGGAAGGAACCAGCATGAGTGGGGTTCTATGTTGCAAGCTGAACTAGGTGATGTCACAGAGCACTGGCCATAGATTGCACATCTATTCCACTTAGAGACACAGGAATGCCTAGAAGGTGTGTCCACTATTTTCCCAGTGGTGTGTGAAAGGCAAGCCAGCTCCTGAACTCCAACTTTTTCCTCAAGCTTTTGTGGCCTGGTCTGTATCAAAAGACAGAATCTTGACGACTAAGACATTTTCTTTGGGTAAGTACATTTATGAAGTAACTGGGACCATCATAGCTATAGAAAGCTGAAAGTTTTCCCTACCACACTGAGTAACTGTACATTCTAAATTCTCCCATGTTTGGGGCCAGGGGCATGGTTGATCCAGTTTAGTTGATCTCCTGAATTTATTATCCTTGCTAACTATATCTCCTTCAAAATTCCATTAAAATGCCAAAGCTCTTCATTGTCCTTATGTATTTTAGAAGATGTAACTTCTAAATGGCTGATATTGCCTGGACTTGTTGAGGCCGGAGTTGCAGTGGCAAATAATCACCAAATAATCCTGAGGCTGGGTCAGGTAAGACAATACAGAAGGCCAGTGGTGTGCTGTGTCCCTGGGATATTTGTGAATATTGCCACCTATTTCACAGCTTGCAGGTACAAGAGAGGGTAGGTGACAACTCTGGCTCATTTTCTTTATTCTGTTCTCTCCTTGATCATTTTGGGTAAAAGGCATACCAACTTCCACATTGACATAGACATGCAAGGAGATGTTCCTCAGCAGAGGCAAATTAGCTCAGGGCTGAAGACATATTCATCTGAGTATGTTATTCTGAGCTCTCGAGAATTACTTGTTAATTTCCCTTTGATAATTTCCTTGTTTCCCTTATTTATTTATTTGTTTGTTGTTGTTGTTGTTGTTGTTGTTGTTTTGTTTGTTTGTTTTTTCTTTGGATGGGTGTTTAATTTTACTTTGAATGTGTTTGTGTGTAGCTTTGGCTGTTAGGAAAATCACTTTGTAGAATAGACTAGCCTTTATCTCACTAAGGTTTACCTCCCTCTGCCTCTTGAGTACTAGGATTAAAGACTTGGGTTACTACCATCTCCTATTAACTTCTGATTTGATTGTTTGTTTTGTTTTGTTTGTTTTCCTTTTTTTGTTTTTTGTTTGTATGTTTTGTTTTTGTTGTTTTTTTTTTTTTTTGTTTTAGTTGTTAATGTTGTAGCTGATTTTGAGACATTTTTTCCTTTGTCTACCACTTGCTGCCCTGGAACTCACTTTGTAGACCAGGCTGGTCTCTAAGTCAGAAATCTGCCTGACCCTGCCTTCTGAAAGCTGGGAATAAATGTGTGTGCCACCATAGCTGGATTATGAGCTTCTTATTTTGATCAAATTAAGTTTAGAAGCCCAAACATGTTTAGCATAGCCTTCTTGACCTGCTCAAAGAGCCTTGATCCTGCATTCTCTCCCACCCTACACCCATTGCCTTTCAGTAACTCATATATATGACAGTAGCAACAGCATTGTGTCTGGTTTAAACAGGCAATATCTTCAATCCAAGGCAATGGGCAAGTATATTTGAACACAGAACACAAGACATCTGCCTGGGTTTGGTGTGGTATACCACAGCAAGGCTACAGCCATGTAGAAGAAAATACCTTTGAAGAGGCTTAGCATGTCATCCCTCATGAAGAAGAGGAGGAGGAAGTCTTCTTCCAACACCCTGAGGAATATTGTCGGCTGCAGAATTTCTCACAGTTGGAAGGAAGTTAATGAGCCTGTCACCCAAAGGAAGGCCATAGTTCTAGATCAACTGCCAACAAACCCTTCTCTTTACTTGGTGAAGTATGATGGAATTGACAGCATCTACGGACTGGAGCTCTACAGTGATGACAGGATTTTAAACCTTAAGGTTTTGCCTCCCATAGTAGTATTTCCTCAGGTGAGGGATGCCCACCTCGCCAGAGCCCTGGTTGGCAGAGCGGTACAACACAAATTTGAGGGGAAAGATGGCTCTGAGGTCAACTGGAGGGGGGTGGTGCTAGCCCAGGTGCCAATCATGAAGGATTTGTTTTACATTAACTACAAGAAGGATCCAGCTCTCTATGCTTATCAGCTCCTGGATGACTACAAGGAAGGTAACCTCCACATGATTCCAGACACTCCTCCGCCTGAGGAGAGATCAGGAGATGACAGTGATGTGTTGATAGGTAACTGGGTGCAGTACACCAGAAAAGATGGTTCCAAAAAGTTCGGAAAGGTTGTTTACCAAGTTCTAGACAATCCTTCCGTGTACTTTATCAAGTTTCATGGTGACATCCATATCTATGTCTATACTATGGTGCCAAAGATTCTTGAAGTTGAAAAATCATAAAGTACAGAAACGTAAACATATAGGACTGGAAGAAAAAAAAAGTTTTTTTTTTTTTTCCTGTGTTGGCTACATTAGGGTCTTTGATAATCCCAGTATCTTTGCCAATAAAATGTGTTTTGTTCTAAAAATGTAAATGTGTGACATGATATGCTGTGAGTGAACAATTTGCTGGACGAGATGGCCTACAGTGGAAAGAACATCAAATGAAGATGAAAGTTTCATTTCAGGAGGTGAACAGTACATACACCTAAAATCATACATGCTAAAATGAACAGCTTCTCTGGTCTGCATGCAGAATAAGGAATTGGAGATGGAACTTGGAGGAGCAGGGATGGCAGAAAAAGATGGATGTTTAGTAAGTAGGGGAGAAGGACAGGACATAGGTAGAACCTCTAATGTGAAGACTGAAGGAGAAACAAAAAGTTGGGGAAAGTGGGACATTTAAAAGAAATGTGGCCTTGTTGCACAAGGTGAAACCCAGAAAACTGATTGAAATAGACTCAGAAAACAGAGAAATCAGGTTTTCTTTGAATAATGACACTTAAAGAAACCTGTCTCACATTTTAAGATTTATTATCTTTACTTATGTGGGTGGGGATATGGTATGTGCTTTTGAGTACAGGTGAACACAGAGACATGCCTTGTCAGGTCCCCTGGAGCTGACATTAAAGGTGATTATTTGCCATTGGATATGAATTCAAGAAACCAAATCCATTTTTCTTGTGGTGCAAAAGTGCTTGTTACCATTGATTCATCTCTCTAATCCCATAAAGATATCTTTTTTAAGAAATCCAAAATTCACATGCATAAAACAGACCAGATTGAAGATAAGAAAGTTCTAATTGATGGTGACCATTAAAAGCAATAAGGGACACACAAAGAGTAGAGGACACTGAGAGACAAATGAATTCTAAATTGGAGTTCTCAAAAAGTTAAGCTGGAGACACAGGAAGAAGAGAAATTTTAAGGAAATAGTCAAACTTGGGCCATATCCACATTGGCTTCTTTGTTTTCTTAACAAATAGCCAGCCTGTCATTACAGATGGGTGTGTTTGTGTGTGTGTGTGTGTGTGTGTGTGTGTGTGTGTGTGTGTGTGTGTGTGTGTTTGTGAGTGTGTGTGTGTGTGTGTGTGTGTGTGTGTCCACTTTTACACAGGCCATCTAGACTAGTGAATGTTTATATTTATGAGACTCCCTAAATCATCACAGAAACCTTGATTTTGTGTAATGAGTTCCAAAAGTAAAGTAAAACAGAAAATGAATATGCTGTGAGATAATTTTGGGTTGGAATGGATCCTGAGTTCCTTCCGTGAGCACTCTTTCCCTGTGATGAATCCTGTGATCTTTTGCAGGTCTCCAATGAGATCCCCAGATAACCATAAAAAGCCCCGCAGTGGCCTGTTCCACCTAGCTCTCCTCTAAACACATGACCCCCTACATACCTATGTATAACTTCAGCCTGTCTATAGCCTGGAAATTCTAGTCTTTTACTTATATGTGACCTCATTCTTAGAAAACACTGAAGGTGTAACCAATGCATATATGCTGACCTCTTTTCTATGCCAGTTGACATGGGTTTCAAATGTTATGAGTTTGCCCACTGTGTGGGTCACTTTTTGAGGAGCCCGTGTACTTCATGGAGGTCTGCCTGGGTTCCATCTATACTCTGAGAGGTTTTGTTTTGTTTTGTTTTGTTTTGTTTTGTTTTTTTTTTTTGAGGCAGGAATGCCATGGACTCAGTCATTACAATTTTCCTCTCTAGAATAAGTTTGTATGCTTCAGCATTTGATAATAATCTCTATTGTTGATTAATTTTAATATCTGGTAGAGTTTCTGCAGTAACTTATTCTCTTAGGGATTAGTTGCTGTGAAAAGACACCATGTCAAAGGCCACTCATAAGAGACACCATTTCATTAGTGCTTTTCTACATTTCATTACACGTTCAGAGATTTACTCCACGATCATCAAGGCAGAAAATATGGCACTGTCTAGGCAGACATGGTGGTGGAGAGGAAGTTTAGAATTATGCATCTTCATCCAAATGCTTCCAGGAAAAACTATGTATTCTGCATGCAGGGAGGGTCTCTTCCACACTGGTAGAGCTTTAAAGCCCCAAAATGATATGCTTTCTCCAGCAAGGCCAGACCTATTCCTACAAGGCCACACCTCCTCATAGACAAAATATATTTAGAATGCCACACTGGTTTCATAGCAATTGACAAGTTCTAGCTTCTTCAAAGAGGAGGAACCTCAGTGGAGAAGATGCCTCCACAAGATCCAGCTGTTAGGAAATTTCATAATTGGTGGGAGAGCACCCACTCCATTGTGGGTGTTGACATCCTTGTATTAGTAGTCCTGGGTTATTTAAGAAAGCAAGCTAAGCAAGACTAGAGGAGCAAGACAATAAGCATCACTACACCATAGCCTCTGAATAAGCTCCTTGCTCCAGGATCCTTTGTTGTTTCAGTTTCTGTCCTACTTCTTTGATAATTAACAACAATGTGGAAGTATAAGCTGAATACACCCTTTGCTATGGAATTTGCTCTTTGGACATGGTGGATCCTTACAACAATAAACATAGTAAGACATTCATAGGAAAAATATCTAACAGTGCCAATGCCACTTATCTTAAAAACACAAATAATAATGTGTAGACATTTTATTTTTATTTAAAGGTAAGATATACTCGTGTACCTACCTGAGATGTAATTGTTCTAGTTTGCTTCTTTCTCACTATGTAGAATACTACAATCAAAAATAACTTGGAAATAGAAGGGTTATAGTCTATCACCGAGAAAGACAAAACAGGAAGTTGTATCAGTAACAGCAAAAAACAGCTTATTGGCTTGCCACTGTCTTAGTCACTCTTTTATTGATGTGAACAGATACCATGGATAAGGCAACTATTAGAAAACAAAACATTTAACTAGAGGCTTGCTTACATTTTCAGAAGTTTGGTCATTCACCAAGGGAGGGATCCCATCACTGGAGCAATAGAGAACTATTGATCCTTAAGCAAAGAGAGAGATTCTGCCATTGCTTTGGCTTCTTGAAAACTCAAACCCTTCCTTGTTGACACACCCACTTCCTCCAATGAAGCCACACCTTCTCTTATTCCTTCTAATCTTTAAATTCACTGCCACTTCCCAGTGACTAAGTATTCATATATATGTGTCTATAGATAACTTTCTTATTCAAACTACCAATTTTCTATGGCTTGATCAGCTTTTATTATTTTAGTACAGTCTAAAAGGCTCCCAATTAAAATGACTACTGTTGAGCTTAGCCACAGTGGTGGGCCCTCCCACATCAATCATTACCCAAGAAAATATCCTATAGACTTACCTAATAACCAAGTGAATAGAGACAGATCTTCAATTGCTCTCTCTTCTCAGGTATCCGTTGATTGTCAAGATTGTGAAAAAATAAAGTCCCATCACAGGAATATTTTACTGACTCCACAACCTACCCAAACATTACTGAACAGCATTTCCTCCTCTCTGCCCCTTCATAGACCCACTTCCATGCATGGCATAAGTGAAGGATAACTTCTTTCATCAGCATGGATACTCAATAATAGGTGAAATGATGTGAATATGTCCTATAGCCACACAACCCCCCACATTCTACTGTGTGTTACACTTACTGGGGTACAACCCAATCTGTCCAATTTCCTGCCAACTCAGCTATGAGAAAAAAAATCTCCTCATCAATAGATCCAATGAACTTTACCTGATTTCTTTCTCCTGGGGCAACTCAGTGTTATCCCTTCATGCATATATTGGTGTCTTATTCATCTGTAATAAAACCACTAGTATTAATAGATACATCACAGGAGATATGACAAATACCAATTCCCATGAACAGCTGCACAGTTGGCCAAGCCTTTTCAGTGCTTTTTTGAAGTTTCCTTTGTATACTAAAAAATCAATTGATTTCTTTAAGTGTATAATTTAATGATTCTAACACATTTTCACCTCTATTCCATTTTCCCCTCATTTTCTGCTTCTTCATATGAATTGCAATCTATTAAAATACAGTAGTGAAGGCAGAGGGGGGATCAGTGTGGGAAGCTGCAAAGTTCTTTATTTCTAAAACAACAGATACACTGTCTGAATATTCCAGATACAACTTTTTGGTAACTTTGGGTCTACTGTTAGCATGAAATTTCTAGGGAAAAAAAAAAAAAAACTTAAAGAATTAAGCCATGGTTCCTCTGGACCAGAGAGTTCAGTATCACTAGTGAGTCATATTCATGTCAATCATTTTCATCACTGTTACAAGATGCCTAGCAACAAGGAAAACAGGTCCATGGTCACAAGAGTATGAAAGGGGCATGAATGAGCATAATTGAATTGTCCAACTTATTGGCAGCCAGTAAACATCAACACAGGAAGCGACCAAATACAATAAACACCTTCCAAGACATGTTCCCAATGTCCACGTTCCTTTACAAGTTTCTCACCCCTTCCATGCACACCCATCAATCAACCCATAGATTAAAGCCCTCAGGGTCCAATCACTTTTCAGATTGAGTATATTGTTCTACCTATGAACATTGAACTTCGGACAAAAACCTTCATCAAAGACCCACGACAGACATTTCAAACCCATTTCACCACAGCATTCTTTATGCTACACAAAGTGATAGGATCAATCTGTCTCTTTAAGGGTATCTCTATCAAGCAGTTCCAAAAGGAAAATGTCCAGGTAAACAGCATCAGCACCTCCAGGAGCTTTTATAAATGTGAGTTCAAGAAGAGCGAAATTGCAATGCAATTTAAGGGTCTTTGTCCCCCATCTCTGCATCTTAAAACCATAGGGTGAACACAGAAATGTAGGTCAAAAGTGTAAATTTCACCTATACTACAACTAATTGGGATGATTTCTAGCCATCTCTACGTTCTGTCTGTTACGGAGTCCACCAAGTCTGCCTCAAGGCATATTGCCTAGTGTTAAATAGTGCCAGCAGTTGATTGCAAACAACACTATGTGTTGACTTGCATGTAAAATGAGACATGTATAATATAGACACATTTGTACATACACACATACTCACAGAAAGAGGCAAGCAGTAGAGGAGCTTTGTCTTAGGAACCCTCATGGAAGAAATGGTAGAAATCTTGTAAGGCAGAGAGGTCACTGAGACACTGTATGTCTCTACTGCACAAAATCAGTCCAGTCTTCCTTGCATCCCTAAGTGGTATGGTATCACTATCCATCATCCCCATTTGAGAATATATGGACTATTGATGAAGGATGGAGAATCCGTTTTCATCAAAGGTAAGGCTTTTGTATGTGATAGGTTTGCCATGCTCTACTGGTAGCCCCATGTCCAAGAGTTTATGGGCAACACAATTGATTTGAATTGGGTTGTATCAAAGGGCAGAAAAGAAGACTTGAACTTGGGAGGAGGATTAAGGTGGGAATGGGTCTGGTTTTTGTCTGGGAGGAGTTATCAAGAGAATTGGAAAGTGAATTCCATCAAAAAAATTGTATGAAGTTCTCAAGGAATTAATTACTGTAGTTCTTAATATACAATGTCTGTACTGAACATATACAGACCACTTATATTTCAATCTCCTAAATAGCAACTTATTTTATAGCACTTACATTACATTAAGTGCAAAAGTAATCCAGAGATTATTTAAAATAAAGAAGGATCAGGGGATATGGCCCAGAGACAATGCCAGGAGTGTGTTCAAACATTCACCTACAACACCAGTGCTTATGATTTTGGGAGGGGCAGAGACAGGAAGATGACTGTGGCTTCCTGAAAGCCAGCCTCACTACCACCTCAGCAAGAAACCCAGTCACAAGGGGATAAGTTATGGAGGAAAAGAGTAGATCACACTATACCCTTCACTAGCCTCTGAACTTACCTGTACAGTTCTCTATGCAGACTCACATAAATATGATTAAAATATGCAAGAGGTTATTTTGCATAGCTTATATTCAAAAGCAATGTTGTTTTAGACTAGAAACCTGAGGACTTTATATCATTATAGTTCCTGGAGCAAACTCCCAAGATATAGATGATGGGTATATTCTTACTGTGCAAAGGAAACCTCAGTTAAGTGTGTGTGTCAGTGACTCCAAACAGCTTTCCTCCTCTATGTTCCTTTATATAGCGTAGAATGATCTGTAAATAATGAAAATATGAAAACAAAGCTTTTTTGAGATTTTAGGCATTTGTTAAAATCATATTTATAACATTGTATTAAATGGAAGTGAAATCTTCGGCTCTCAGGAACAATACAGTCAATCCTATAGGCTTCTGTTTTGTCCCATTGTGAACAAAATTAATTGCACATCAACAGGTCCCACACTTTTAACTAAATCAGGGAGAAGGGCTATGTTTCCATACAAATAAGTAATGTCAATGTGATTATTCAAGTAGAAATCTGGCAGGGTTAGGATGCGTTTGGCTTATGTGATAGTGATGACTGATTAGTCTCTTGTTATGCAAATAACCCTTACCTCTGAGAAAAGACAAGTAATCATATAAAATATACTACGAAGTGACATGGACACTTATTACTAGATTTCATTTTCCTTTACATACTTTAGTTGTTTGAAAAATTGTGGCCCACAGAAGCTCAAATATTCAAAGGTGTTAGTTTTCCAGGTGGTGAGATGTTAAGAAAGAATTAGGATTTGAATTTTTATTAAAGGATATTTGTCACTATTCTTTGAAATATCAAAAATCCACCAGGCTCTCTCTCTCTCATTCTTACTCTCTCCTCATTCTCTCTCTGTCTCTGTCTCTTTGTCTCTATCTCTGTCTCTCTCTCTCTGTTTCATTCTCTGTTTCTCTCTGTCTCTGCTTGTAGTCTGTAGTATTGCTTGTGAGCTCTCAGATACTGCTCTACACATGTGTGCCTGCCTGTTGCCATGGTGTTTACCATGATGTCCTGGAGTCGCCTTCTGAAACTGTAAGACCGCAATTAAATATTTCATCTTATAATTTGGTGTGGTCATGATGTCTCACATCAATAGAACAGTAACCAAGACATCCATATTCCAGTTTATTTTTTCAATTGTTCTTTACTTATTTCATTAAAGTTACCTTTTGTCCATTGAAAAGTTTTAAGAATACTTTTAAAGGTCCTGAACAAATAGTGCCAGTAGGAGTGGCACTGTTAGTAGGTATGGCCTTGTTGAAGTATGTGTGACCCTGTTGGAGTAGATGTAGCCTTGTCGGAGGAAATGTAACACTGTGCTTGTGGACTTTGAGATCGGCTATGCTTAAGCTGTCCCCAGTGTGGCACACAATCTCCATCTTCTACCTGTGTATCAAGATGTAAAACTCTCAGCTCCTTCTCTAGCATTGTGTCTGTCTGAATGCTTCCATATTTCCAGTCATGATAATAATGGAGTAAACCTCTGAAAACAAGTTACAAAGTGTTCAAGAGTTACTGTGATCCTGGAGGCTCTTCATGGCAATAAAACCCAAACTAACACAAACACAAACATTCAAAAACACTTTTGATATTTTGACTATTCTTGGCCTAGGGAGTGGCACTACTGGGAGCTAATAACCTTGTTGAAGTAAGTTTGGCCTTGTTGAAAGAAATTTATCTTTGTGAACATGGACTTTAATGCCCTCTGCCTAGCTGCCTGAAAGCTAATCATTTCCTAGCACCCTTCAGATGAAGATGTAGAACTGTCAGCTCCAAATGCACATGCCTGCCAGGATCCTGCCATATTCCTACCTTGATGATAATGGACTGAATTTCTGAACCTGTAAGCCAGGGTAAATTGAAAAGTGTCTCTGCTGATAGTTGGTTGCTATTCCAGAAAGACCAGAAGTTATGACGTACCATCCAGAGTCTGAGAATACATTGGTTTAGCTTCTAGCATTTGACAGAAAACAGGATTAACAAGACAATGAGAATATAAAACTTCCTATTTCATACTTAGAGACACATGGGTTATAGATCTGCGGAACTCAAGGTTTCATGGGTGGTATGGTAGGGTGATTAGTGTCTGTATATGAGTGCAGTGTCTGTTCCCAAGTCTGATGTCACACATACACATATGTTAAGTAATGAGTAGAATATCTTCAACACTTGCTCTCTTAGAGTGAAACCCTCTCACCATTTTGACTAGTTTGAGTGGCCAATACACTATTGGGATATCTACCTGACTCCACCCCACAGTGTTGCAGATATGAAAAGACATGTCTGGAATTTTACAGAGGTGCTGAGAATACATGAACTCCACTGAGCCATCTTCCCAGCCCCCAGCAGGGTATTGTTTATTGAAATCAATGATCACATCAGTAGAGAAATGAAAACCAACATGACCCTGGTATTCTACCTTACCTCCACCATACACCAACTAAATGATATTTAAATATAAATTTAATTTATGTCCAAATGAATCCAGATTACATTCTAATGAAAGATAAAATTGGAGTGTATCCAGATGAAAGCTATGTTAGTAGATTTTTGGCCTTTTATATGGAGAATAACCTATATCTTCGGTACACTAGGAGAGCAAATGCATGTAAATGAGTTCAACCAAAGAAAATCTTTGTTCCAGTGAATTTCTTTGTAAAATAAAGTTGAAAATCATGACATTTCAGTTATATAAATTTAATTTTTTTGAGTATGTTATTATGGGAACATGTGAGTTTTCTTGGATTCCGATTGCAGAATTAGAGTATAGGGGACCTGATTATGTGGCACTATTATTTTTTATTTATTAATTCATTCATTGTCCACCTTCCTACTGTCCCACATCCCATATCTACTGCCCATCCCCTGTCTCCAAGGGCAAGTCCCCATCCTACCGGATCTCTAAACACCTTGGTGTCTCTAGTTTGTTGAGAATTTAGTGCATCATTTCTGATTGAATAGAGATCAAGCAGATTTTTTTCTGTGTATGTTTTAGAGACCTTCTGATAGTTCATATATGCTGCCTGTTTGGTTGTCTAGCATTTGGGAGAATTCTAGGTCCATAGTATTTGAGACAACTGGTCCTGTCAGCCTCCTTCAGTCTTTCTCAAATTAAACCAATGGTTCTGCAGATTCTGTCCATTGGTTGTTTGCATACATCTGCATCTGACTGTTACACCTGCTCATTATTTCTTCATAAGTACAGTCATCCTAGCATTCATATTACAAGTATCTGAATTCAGAAACCTACAGAGGTTGTGTACTGCAAGCAAGTCTTCTGCAAAAGTAATATATAATATCAGTACTAAAATTGATATCAGTGCTCTACAATATTCTATTCTATGTGATGAAATATCTCTCTCTCTCTTTCTCTCTCTCTCTCAATATATATATATTCCTCTAACACTTAGTATGAATAAAGATTCTCTTATATTCTCTCCTACAAAGGGGATGATATTGGAATGTCATCTGCAACATTCATTCACTTTCCTACAGTTTGTGCTTTCTCTTAGCAATCAACTACTATCTAAATCACACATGCACTCAGATTACAAAGTAAGGTATCTGAGCTCATGCAAACTGTTATTCTGAGTCAGAGTAGGGGGAGGACAATTCCAAACTGTAGTTACATCCAAGAGCACGGACTTTAACAACTTGTGAATCAGTAGAAGAAGAGACAATGTATAGAAAAGGTTGTTTTTTTTTTTTTTTTTTTTTTTTTTTTTGGTTTGGTTTGGTTTAGCTTATTGTGGTTACCCACAATAATTATAAGAAACACAGAGAAACACAGATTAATGCCTGTATCTTGAACTGAATGCAAACAGGGGCCTTAGAACCAACATTATATTTCTGTTACAATATACAATATATATTTTTAGAGATTTTTTTAATTTATTAGCTATTATACCCACTGCAACAAGTTTAAGAAATATTCCTATTGACCCAAATAGCAGCTTTATGATTCAGATGCAGATATTTTCACCCAATCAATGGATTGAAGCATCTGACCCCTGTTGTTGAATTAATCAGGTGAAAGATATTAAAGAAGAGGGCATCCCTTTGGTAGGATCCCTGTCTCAATTAAAGTGTTCCCCCAAGATGTCTGAAATTGTGGCCCAACAAAGAGACAGAATGCACCTGCTGATATGAGGCCTCCAACACACATACAGGAGAGGATTGCTGGGAGGAGAACTCTACAATTCCACTCTCCCCATTGGAGGGCATTTCATCTAATGTTCCTTTTTTTTTAATTCCTGAGAGTTTCTCACATCCCAGGTCTCTGGTATACTCTAGATCCTTTTCTCATTTCCTCCTTCACAAAGTTGCCTGTTTCCATTCTTTTCGCTGGTCTTCATCAATTCTGTCCTGTTTCCCACAACCACAGTACCTGATCAAATTCCTCTATTCTCCTTCTTGTCCCATTTCCCACACAGGTTTCTCCCTTCCCCTATCTGTATTGATTTTTTAATCTTCTTATCATTTCTAATTATGTTTATGACTAATAATTGAAGTTTATTTTTTTGATTCATTATCTTATTAGTTTCCAAAGGGATGATATACAAATACCAAAGGTACATTGGTTTAATTTTATTTCATTTCATTTGATTTTTGAGATAGGCAGTTAGTATGTTTTTTTATTCCCCAGGAAGGTCTAGAGTGTTGAGGTTCAGCATTCCATGCTAGTACCATTACAGGTATGTGAAAACTTACCTGGCTTTAATTGCTTAAAAAAAAAATAGTCCCAAAAATCTATAAACACTATAAAATAAACACCTTCCAGTCTGAGAGATGAAAATATCTCCTGTTCATTTACAAACCTCATTGATAGAAAGTATATTTGTTTCTTGAAACAAACTAAACTGCTAACTGAGAGCCATGATTAGCCCCCTCTCTGGTTTCGAGGCTCAGCCGCTTCTCTCTGTTCCCATTATTATTGATGCTCCCGAACAGGGGAATGCCAGGCCTACGAAAGGAGAGTGAGTGGGTAAGGGTAAGGGTTGGGGGAACATACAGGGGAATTTTGGGATAGCATTTGAAATCTAAATGAAGAAAACATCTAATTGAAAAAAAAACTTAAGTGTATTCACATATGTACATAAGGGACATGTGGCACATATGTACATAATTTAAAATTATCATTCCTTTTCAATACTGTGTTTTTCATTTATTTTATTATTATTATTAATATATATGGCAATTCTGAAACTTACTTTGTAGACTAGAATGTCCTTAAACTGAGATTTGCCTACCTCTGCCTTCCAAAAACTGAGATAAAAGGTGTGTGCCACCACCACCTGGCTTCCGAAATATTTTTTACTTAGTGGGAGATGTCCATTGCTTTTTTCCTGTTAGGATATATCAAAGTCATCAAGATGTCATTTTTCCTTAATCAATTTATGAGATTAAATCAATCCCTGTAAAAATATTTCTGGTACTTTTGGAGACAGGTAAGTTTACAAGAAACATCATTTAAAAAATATTTTATTTCTGGAGCCAAAACCTTGAGTAGACCTTGCATGCAAACTCTGTAGCTAGCCTTATAACACCCGGAGGCAACTCCACTGCCAGGCATCTAACATTCATAGGATCCGATGATCAGACAAGAGGAAGACACAACATCATTCCCCAACACCTGGAGTAGAGGGTACCAGAAAGACACAGGCATGCAGGAACTCCACCAGACCAGTGGTATGGATTGCATCCATTCTGTCTGGGACAGGGCCCTGAGCAGTCCTTTGATGCAAACTCAGCAGCCAGCCCCATAACACCCAGAGGAAGCTCCACTACCTGAAGATCTAACATGGCCAGGGTCAGAGGATCCCAGGATCCTAGGAGCTTAGTCACACCAGGATCTCAAGGTTCCAAGGGCAGCTTGACTCCCAGGATGTCAGACACACCCAGCATCTCATAATCACAGTATACCGTAATAACAGGATCACAGAGACAGCTAGACTTTGAAGAGTTATGACACAACCAATATCACAGGAAGGACAGTCTGATGTAGCCAGGGCATGTAGCACTAGAGATATCCAGATGGTGAGAGGCAAGGATAAGTTAATAAGCAAGAAAAACCAAAGTTATTTGGAATAATCTGCACCCAACACTTGCACCATATCAAGTGGATACCCCAACACACCCTAAAAGTAAGACATGGATCTAAAGTCACTTCTATAGTGATGATGAAGGACTTTAAGAAGGACATTAGTAACTCTCTTAACGAAATGCAGGAGAACACAGATAAACATGTAGAAGTCCTTAAAGAGGAAACACAAAAATCTGTTAAATAGATTCAGGAAAACACAATCAAACAGGTGAAGGAGCAGAACAAAACCATCCATGATCTAAAAATGGAAATAGAGACAATTGACAATTCTCACTCAGTCCATGAAGCTATGGAACATTCCCATTTACTGAGATCCAGAGGAGTAGCCATTTGGAAGATTGTGTCCCTAAATGTGAAGGTTGTGCTGAAACTCTTATGAAAATTGAGAACAATTTTAAATATGAAAGATAAAAAAACACACAGTAAAAATTCATGTAGGCAAAATTGACAGCTTTCTATGTGTCACAAAACACACAAGCAGAGATTACAATTACAATAATTATTTTTATATCAAGGGGTCAAAACTCTTGATACAATCAATGTCCAAGAACAGATATTTAGAGCACACACTCACCGGGGACAAACTGTCATGACTGGGACAGCATGGCAGGAAACAAAATGTTGATCTGTTTCACTGAGGGCCAGCATGGGGCCTTCTTACACTTTTGTGGAATAAGCAGCCAAGAGTTAGGTCAGAAATAGCCAGCTCCCTCAATTATGCCAAAGTAACCTATTTCTGCTAGGGAACAGTCCCAAATGTTCCACAAACTTGCTAGACTGTTCCACTAGTTTGAGACACCTGAGACTGTGGGGAAATTTCACACCCAATCTTAATGAAACTGAACCAGGCATGTGTAAAATACTTTTTGAAAATAGTTTCATTTCAATTCAGGAAAAAGGACAGAGAGCCCTCCTTTGTAATGGATGGAGTTAGTCTTTAGCTTCCATTGTGCACCCTAAATGAAACATAGTGTAAAAGAAGCAGTTTTCTATGTAGCAAGTGAGGAGTGAAAACAACACACTAATGGAGATAAAATGCAAAGAACCGGGATATATAGTAACAATTCCAATTGTAAGTGTGAAAAAACAAATATACATATATGTGAGTTGTGCTTGTTATTTACCTACTGGTTTGATTGTACAGGATAAAAAAAAATAGTCTGTCCCTATTGGCCACAGTTTCATTCATCATTGTGTTAGTGGATCCAATCTAGGAATTAATCATCAGGGTTTGATAGCAAAATCCATCGGCTCAATACACCAGACATTAGTTGGAAAGTGAGGTACAAGTAGGTAATGTCCTTTGGTTTCTTCTCTCTGAGTCTGTTATATGGGCGTCCTGTCATTGTTTGTTATTGTTGTTGGTTGTTGTTTTACAATTTGAAATATTGAATGCAAAAGCAAGTGGCAGGAGCCCAACAGGTCTTTGCATTCTTACTTTCTCCTTTCCATCACTCTCCAATTCTTCCAATCCGCAGCTTCCATTCAAACATACAGAAACAATGTGAAAATAAGACTCCTTCATCATCTTTACTTTATGCTTGCATGTTGGCTGTAATATTCTTGAAAACATTAAAAATCAGGCTAAGATTCTGCCTATGTTTGATAGGGTTTCATTGCTGTGAAGAGACACCATGACTCAGGCAACTCTTATAAAGGAAAATTTAATAGAGGTTGTCTTACAGTTTTAGAGGGTCAGGTCAGTACATTATTATCATGGTGGGAAGCATGGCAACATCCAGGTAGAAGGGGTGATGTAGAAGGAAAGAAGTTTTCTATATCTTAATCTGAAAGCAAACAGGAGGAAGCTTGTGGCCAAAGCAGCAAGGAAAAGCATCTCTCTTCATCACTGGGCAGAGTTTGAGCACTAGATAAAAGCCAGCCTACACAATGATCAAGGACACATCTGCTAATAGTGCCACTTCCCATGGGCCAAGGATATTCTAATCATCAAACTGCTACATACCTGCAAACACTCCTGTATGCATGTATGCACACACACACACAAACACACACACACACACACACACACACACACACACACACACACACACACTTTCATGCCTATTGCACGTGAGATTGCATAAAAATGTATTTGTCTATTTACTCATATATTTATTTTTTACTTGCTTGCTTGCTTATTACTTACTTATTTACTTATTTACTTACTTACTTAGTTTTAAATGTTTTGCTGAAGAAATTTGTACATAAACATAATGAGTTTGAGTAAATCCATCCCCATCTTCTCCTCCTTGAATTGCTCTCCATTTCTCCTGTATCACTTTTAGCCTTAATTCCATGCATATTTTAATAAAGACCACTGAGTGAATTTAGTGCTGACTACATATGTGGGGTTAGGGAAAAACATCCACTGGAACATGGGCAGCCTCTGAGGAGCCAAATCTATGAAGAAAACTGGCCCTCACACCTGCAGCCACTAATTGCCAATTTTTTGGGGTGAAATTTTCTCTGCTCCCCCATCTATTCTTCAAGAATTGTGAGACAGAAAATTTTAATAAAAGGTGTTGAGATCTGCTTAGAAAGGACTTTAATCTCAGGATATGGGAATCAAAACCAGGTAGAGATGAATTCTCTGCTGATCTGCACAGGAAAGCACAGAAATCTAGGACTATACAGAAATATCCAGTTCCAGAGAAGAAAAACAAAAGAAACAGGGAGGAATTGGGAAGTACAAATAAGAATTTGAATGTACAGATTGTAAATCCTGTCTCTGGGAGTAATAATCAAGATACTTTGAAAGGAACAATCAAGCCATGTTTAAAAGACTGGACACACCATTTGGAATATATTATATAAATCAGTAAAAACAATTAAAAATGTCTCATTAAAATTCACAATAGTCCCCTTAAGTTTTTTCTTCTGGTTTTCTTCTTTAAAGATCTTATTGAATCTGAAGTGATGGCTCAGCATTTCTGTACACTGGCAGCTCATGCACAGCATACACTTGGACTTGCCACATTTCCACAGGCTGTTTACAACTCCTTCCATTTTAGTAACCACAGGGAATCCACACTCCCCCTTCCCATGAGACAATGTATCCATACCTATACAGAGAATTCAAAACAAACAAAATCTCTTCAATCTGTCTCACCAATCATACATTAGGTCCAATGCTTGGGTGCTTTCTGTTTCAGGCTCACGATGATCAATGGTATATACTTTCTAGGTTTTATAACTGCACTTCATTTCTCTACCAGGAACCTTTCCTCAGATTCTGTCCTCAGCAAGAATCCCATCTAATACCATCAGACACTTCTATGCATCAGAGGGAACAATGTCTAGCTGTGTGACTTGCAGGTTGGGTAGAGCACTGTCAATATCCCTTCTCCTCCAGCAAACCCTCTCAAGGCTCACAACGGTTGTCTTCCAGGATAAAATCTGATTGCCTAAGAGAAGGAGCAAATCATCTCTGCTTGCTCTGTCTAAATGACATTGCAGATTAAGAAAAACCCTAGAGCTTCCCTAAGATTCTCAGTCCGGGAGCATTTGGACAATCCATTACTTTCATAGGGCCCAAAATTGTTTGAATTCTACAGACCAATGAATTGTCCCATTAGAAGCCAACTTTCCAGCAGGTAATAGCAGCTCCAACTGCTGTCTCCAAAGGCAGTTAAACAAAAGCAACCTGAAGAGGCACGTGAACTGCTCCTGGTCCCACCAAGGTGACTTTGGTTTCTGGTGGGAGGGGGCAATTACATGCTGTGAGAACTCTGTTCTGTTGATGTGCTCACCCACCAAAGCACACCTCTTGGAAAGACCAGGAATGAGTTCCTCTTCCAAAATCCCTCCTCTTGCATGTGGTGTTCATTCCATGGGTGTGGGGAGTAGGCTCTATTCCTTGGGTACTCTGTTTCTAAATGAGGTGACACACAGTGATCACTCTCTCCTACCTTTCACAGATGATTGAGACTCCTAATCTAGACATTATTTATTTATTTATTTTTTCAATCTGTGAAGGCAGATATGGTTGTTTGTGAACATTACAGTTTGCATGGACACTTCATATATGTAATACATCAGAGGACAGAAGAGGATACAGCCGCATATGCTGCTGGAATTACAGGGAGGATGAGAAAGAAAGGGGGGGACAGGGAATGAGAGGGAAAGAGAGAAAGACAGACTGAGACTGAGATACAGAGAGATAGCAATACAGAGAGTGGGGAAGTTAGAAGGAAAGAGAGAGAGGCAGAGAGACAGAGAGACAGATGTAATTGCTGGAAATTGAAGCCACGACCTGTGTGATAGCAGCAAGTCTGTCCAACAAATACATTGTCTCTTGAGATTTTGGCTCCAATTTTGAATTGGCCAAGAAAGACCTGATGCTATGTATTCTGGAGCTGACCTTGTGTATATCATCGTATTCCTGGAAACAGTTTCAAATCTAGGGAACATGACCTTTAATCAGTCTTGATGCATCTCACATATCCTATGCCCAGACACCAAAGGAGACATATGGAAGGTTTCCTGTTGTGGTCTGGTAAAAGTTCGCCTTTCCTGACAAAAATCTCCAGAAGAATAAAGCCAATAAAGTCAAAACAACCTTAGCCCTGGTCAGGGTGAGATACCTGCCTTCTTAATGCTTCTCAGTACAGCTTTATATAGTGTATTAGCTTACTCTTGGTTAGAATTCACCACAGATCACAAACATCCTATTCAGATTTCTCTCTCTTTATCTATTTTTTTCTTGTTGTAGTGGTGGTGATTTTTTAAGAGAGCCTTATAAGAATTAATTTACTCTTTGATGAATTTGGACCTTTTGAGAAAGGTTGTGTTCCTACACCATTTTTCGCTCATGAGAAAATGGGGAGGTGGTACATGGCTTAGAGTATAAGATCATTGGCCCCTGTGCACAGGTTCCAGGATTCAATTACCAGGGCCCATCTTGTTTGTCACAGCCACAGGTAAGTGCTGTTTCAGGGGATCTGATACTATCTAACTTCTGATCTCTACACGGTCCAGTTTAGTGCACAGGCAGCAGACACACCCCTTCAGGTAAAACATTCATAAAATAGAAATAATGAAAATTCTACAGTTTACCAATTGCCATATAAAACTTGATTTCCAAATGATCACACATACTATTAGGAGAGGACCTCAAAATGTGGATGTAGGTCAAAAATTTTGATATATTTGATACTTATTTTTTCTTTCTTTTCTGTTTTAAACCACCTAGGACCCCACATCCCAATGATCTGGAGGGGAGTAAGCCAGAGTCCTTCCATAGTCTTTGCTTCAGTTCCTGTCTCCACTTACCAGTTCTGATTAAGGTGTTGTCCAGACTTCCATAGATAACATAGTTTAAACACTGAAAGTTGAAAACAGATAGAATCCATTACATCATTTGGTAGTTTTGGGTCCCAATTTTTATCTCATTGAAATCAAGACAGGACTGTATGCTTGCAATAATGTTATCTGCCTGTGCTTAAACTTCTGACTAAAAAACTCTTTGTTGAAAACAGTGGAGTGACCGATGAGCATCAGACAGTTACATAGCAATTGTTACCCTATGAATTTGGATACATCTATGATTATATTGAAGATTCAAAATCAATTAAATGGTTTTAGTAGTAGGTAGAGAGGCACCTAGTGTTGATGTAAAACAAATTCCACAGTAGATCAGTTCTAAAACTACATTATTCTGCATGATATCTCAGCACTAATGAATAGGCAGCTGCACAAGCAAAAGAAGAGAAAAAGGAAGAAACAGGCAGACACAGATGCTGAGGTTGAGAAACAGGCTGAGATAGAGAATGAAGAATGAGAAAAGGAAGGACAGGCAGTGTCACAGGGACAGTCAAAGGGAGATTCAGAATCAGAGACAGAGTCAGAATGTGTGGTGTGCATGTACCTAGTGTGTGTCTTTCTAATTTTTAGACCTTTTAGGAAGTTACATTAACTCAAGTGTCCTGAGAGATGGAGTGATTGGTTGCAACAAATTTCTCAGATTACAACCAGTATACCAAGACATGGTTTCTGTCTAATTGGCCACCCAGACCCAAGAAACACTTATAATAGGAGAGATCCCAGGCTAATGGTTTTCTTTCTTATAATAAATCTGTCTCTCCCAGTCACAGAATAAAAGGAAATTATGATTCATTGGAAAATAACACATAAATGGCTCCAGAAACTCAGCCAAGTCTATTAAGATATATATATATATATATATATATATATATATATATATATATATATATATATATATTATCACAAAGCTCTCACACAACTTTTTAAAAATCCTGTACTGGATTCATCTTCTAAGTATGCACTGTATGTTATATATAGTATATCATAAAATACTAAATAGGAATATCTAGCTATGTACACTGAATGTATACTGTGAGGAACTGCCCTTTCAATCTCCATTACAAGACGGCGCTGACATCCGTTGTTCTAACTGGTAAAGAAATAGTCTGTGTATGTGCTGGGGTATTTTTCCATTCTTTGTGCCCTTCCTGTTCTGTGCCGTCATATGGGCTGATAGTGAGCAGTTCTTAGGGTGAAATATGTCTCTAACACTTCTTGTGGTCTATTTAAGGACCGAGTTTCCTGTGTTCTAAGCCTCCTACCCCAAAAGCTAATCATCTTTCTCTTGAGATGGATTAAAGCTATGCTGCAGAAGGATCTGAGTGTGTCCTGTATGTGTGTGTTCTCGCCGGTGAGACTCTTTATCATCACAGACACAGTATACTGCATGCACAGAGCATTAGTACTGTAACTCCATGGATAAATCATGTTCATGAAGCAACACTAACAGAGATTTACACACAATATTTGCATTTTATTTGTGTTCCCCTGATGAAAATTATTTTCATCAACACACATGGCACTGCACAGAACAAGTATGGCTAATATTAAAATAGTAAAGAGCTGACTGCTAGAAGTATAGAAATCAGAGTTAGTAAGTCTTTGGTGGAATACTATATTTACATACTCACAACATCCATTAGTGAAGAACTTCTGCTGCATTAACTTTGCCAAGATTTATTGTCAAAACTTGTACTTTTAG
Organism: Mus musculus; assembly: GCF_000001635.26. Lineage (NCBI taxonomy): Eukaryota > Metazoa > Chordata > Mammalia > Rodentia > Muridae > Mus > Mus musculus. The sequence continues at coordinate 28,885 of NT_166394.1, forward strand.
TCTGGTGGTTGGTGGTTGGTTACACAAGTTGGTTGTGGTTTGTTAGTAGCCATAATTAAAGGAGAAGAACAAGGAAAGAAATTAAATTCAGAGATTTTCTAATTCCTCTCTCTAATATATCCTTATTTCTGTCCTATCTAGCATTAGGGGTTATAAAAAGAAGATCCTAGAAAATATCAAACACCAACTATAAAAATGAATCCTTAATTACTGTCCACCAGAAACCACCAATTGTGAAGAAATACACTTTATCTTCTTTATCGTAAGTTTTAAAGGACTCTTTTCAATAGCTTCCTGACTGGACTGTTCTTTTTTCTTCTGTGTTCTTTTTCCTTGTGTGTGTGTGTGTGTGTGTGTGTGTGTGTGTGTGTGTGTGTGTGTGTGTGTGTGTGTGTGTGCATGAGGGTGAGTGTGTGTGACTTCCTTTGCATAATACCTTCCTGTGTTGTTAACCATTCATATTTGCTGTGGATTTACTCACAACAAACAGATAAACTGAATTGTGAGTATCTTCTTTTTTTGGTGTCTTGTTTTTCTTTTCTGGTGGTGGGTTTAGCATGTATGCAAATCAAACACTACCATCGAGTCACATCTCTAGCTTAGACAGGGATTTGAATTCTTTAACACTAGTTATTTCTCTCCATATTACTGTAACATTATAATGTTTTTATTGTACTCCTGATCTGTTACTGAAATTTTATTTCCATTTATTCCAAATTTATGTAGGTGCTAAGCAACCCATTGCTGATATTTTTTGTTAATAAGGCAACTTGATCAATAAATGACTTCTTTTTCTGACTAGTGCCATATTGTGTTTTCTTGAAGACTTGTATCTTAAGCCGGAGCAGAAACTTGTAATGTACACTTGAGGAGGGTTTTATTTTGGGATTTGGAGGTTATTTCAATGTATTAAATGAATGTCAGGTGCCTGATGTTCTGTCAGGGTAATGGTGCTCCTTAAGCTACATGTTCATCTTTATGTTCTCATACACTTTTCAGAACAATATTTTTCAGTACCACAGAGCAAATGTTACAGGTTCTTAGCTTTTAAACTCTCAGTAAACACCAAAGTCTCAATTTTGGACTTCAGTGCAGCCTCTTCTCTAAAAGCTAGTCAGAGGATGCTTAGTCCTGTGAGCCCAATCCTTTCTTTTTATTCCAAGCATGGAGGGAAGCTGGCATTCCCTGTAAGGGTTTTGCAATTAGAGATTCTGGTGTCAGCAGATCTTACTTGTCACCCTATTGAGTTTGCTCATCTGTAATAGCAAGTGAAAGAGTGGTAATCAGTACCATGATGGCTCAAAAGAAGTCTAGAACACCACTGCATTCTGCCCCCTGTGGGTGCCATCCCTGTCACATTTTGAAGAGAAACAGTGCTCCTTCCAGGAAGCTGCAGGGAATTGAACTGCACTCCTCTGCATGCTGTCAGACCCAGCCTCCAGGTCTGGACTGACTCTCCTTAAGGATAGTCACTTACCCTCCTGGCCCCAGTCCCTAATTCTCTCTCAGTTCTCCACAAAACAGGAGACTCTCTTTATTTTTTGTGCCAAATGATGTCAGCTTCATTTCAAATATCCTGATAAACTAAACTGGTTGGGTCTTAAAATAATTTTTTCTCTCAACCACCTATTTACCAGGAAAACTGTCAGTGAGAATGGCTGAGACATCTAGTCTGGGCGAGTTTCCCATGATTAAGGGCAGGGAATATGAAGATAAGGCCAACTTATTAATATACTTCCAAAGTCTAGTTTTAATTGGCATCTCTAATGCTGTGCAGAAGAAATGTGAGATTGTGAGGTGACTTCACAGATTAATATAAGAGGTGAGTCTAGAAAATCAGGAGCTGTCTATTGAGAACAGCATTGGACCATGGCCCTCCTTTGAGGATTTACACTTTAAAGCTGAGATAAACTGTAAAAAAATTATGTCTTTCTGAAGTTTATGCCATGGAATGTCCACATAATATCTTAGTTCATTGGTGTGATGTTTTTATACATGGCTGTAAATGCTTTTATGTTAACCTGTGTGTGCTAGTAAGTGTTTGCCTTCTTGATATGAAGCTAAAGTCACCTGGGAAGAGGGAACCTCAAATTGGATCTGTCTACATTAGATGAGGCTATAGCCATGTTTATTTGTTTTCTTAGAAAATTTTCTTTAAATTTTCCATCTTATGTGACCTGAAAGTATCCATCTCCCTGTTTATCCTCCTACCATCGAACTCAGAGACACAGTGAAACTAACAGAAGTTATGGGCCAAATGAATTTAACAGATACCTATAGAACATCACCCAAAAACAAGAACACACATAATATGCACTCATTCTTAAGTGTATATTAGGCAAAAAAAAAAAAAAACATGGAATACCCATGATACAATTCATTGATACTATCCATTATCTCTACCTCTGGTCAGGATTATTTTTCTGACTTTTCTTTGCATAGATTCCTGATTCTTGAAGGAGAGAGCTCGATAAAGGCATCCTCTTTAATCTTTAATTCTCTGAGTCTCTCACTCTCTGTGCATTGTCCAGTTGTGTCTTTCTGTGATTATTACCAGTTTTGTAGGAAATTCACCTCTGATGAAGGCTGAGGCATATATACTAACATATGGGTGGAGCCATTAGGATTCATGAGAAGTCATTTTACTGCTGTGGTTATTTAACAAAATTTATGATGGCAGATTTTCACTTAGTGTTTTATGACCTTTCTAGTCTCAGATGCTTGGCCTGATATTTCCCTCCACATTTAACCCAACTATTTTAGTGTCTTCTTCATTCCTTTATACCACTATATTCTACTTCCCCTTCCTTGGAAGAGCTCCTCCTTCTTTATGGTTCCTTACTAGATAGCTCATCTCTGTTACCCTAAATGAAAAACAAACATATATAAACCTTACAAGCTAACTCCATACATAGGTGAAAACATTCCATTTGTGTCGTTCTGGGTCTGATTTGACTGTTGGATATTTTCCCTTTTTATTTTTTTTTTTTAGATACTTCAGTCCATCTTTTTTAAAAAAATATTTTTATTACGTGTTTTCCTCAATTACATTTCCAATGCTACACCAATGGTTCCCCATACCCTCCTCCCCACTTCCCTACCCACCAATTCCCATTTATTTTTTGGCTCTAGCGTTGCCCTGTACTGGGGCATATAAAGTTTGGTTGTCCAACGGGCCTCTCTTTCCAGTGATGGCTGACTAGGTCATCTTTTGATACAAATGTAGCTAGAGTCCAGAGCTCCGGGGTACTGATAAGTTAATAATGTGGTTCCATCTGTAGGGTTGCAGATTCCTTTAGCTTCTTGTGTACTTTCTCTAGCTCCTCCATTGGGAGCCCTGTTATCCATATAATAGCTGACTGTGAGTATCCATGTCTGTGTTTGCTAGGCCCTGGCATAGTCTCACATGAGACAGCTGATTAACAGTTGATGGGAGAGGATCCAGTACTCAGTGAGTGGTGCTATCTCTGCAAAGATGGTGATAAAATATATAAGAAAGCAACCTGAGGGTAGTGTTTGAAAAATGGCTCAGTGTTTAAGAGAACTGGCTGCTCTCTTAGAAGGTCAGGATTTGAATCACAGAACTCAGGTGGCAGCTCACAGCCACATGAAGCTCCAATATCAAGGGACCAAGCTCCCTCTTATGGACTCTGTGAACCCTGGACAAAAAAGGCCCACAGACATTCACGCAAACAAAACATTTTTATATATACATATATGTTATTAAAATAAAAGTTAAAAGGCATTTTTAAATTTTGTAAGTAGAAAAGCTGAGAAAACTGTGTTGAGAAACAAGCCAATAAGCAACCTTGCTCCATGTACCATGCCTATAATCCTACATGGGTTCCTGCCCTGATTTCACTCAGTGATGGAGTGTGATGTGGAAGAATAACACAAACTAATCTTTTTCAAAAGAGAAGGGAGGAGAGGGGGATTGGAATGGGGATTTGTTGATGGGAAACTGTGAAGGAAGTTATCATTTAAATTGTAAATAGATAACTAAATTAATGATGAAAAAAATAAGTCCTGTCAAGAACTCCAATGTGACAGTGTGAACCTGCTAATCTACAACCTGCTAAACTCACATGTGTGGGGTGTGGGCATGCAAGTGTTCTGTATGAGCCTGCAGGCCACTTAAATCCTCAAAAACCCTGTGGAGTTCAACCCTGACTTCCTGGCACAGATGATCCCCAAAGTGTAGTGGGAAGTGCTTGTGCAGGTAGCAGACACCTCAATCTTGGCCCAGGTACACAAATAGCCAACTAGCTGCTATGAACAGGACAAGATACTTTTGAGGAAGATGTACCCACGTGTGGCTTGTGATTGATGTACTGGATGGTACTCTGCAATGGTCAGAATCCAGTGTTCTTTTCCCCATCATCCACAGGATCACCAATATGCTGTAGAATGATGAGGAGACAGAGAGGTAACCTTGCTAGCCACCACAATGCGATGTGGGAATGGGTATCCAGATGGAGGAAGACCCTCATGAAAGCAGTGGGGAGGGGATGGGATAGAGGGTTTCTGGAAGGGTGGGAAATTGAAAACGGACATCATTTGAAATGTATATAAAGAAAATATACAATTAAAAAAAGACCAACCAAAGAGCACATAGGGCGGGGCCCATGGCTGCAGCTTCATATGTAGCAGAGAATGGCCTATTTGGACATCAGTGAGAGGTGAAGCTCCTGTTCAGAAGAAGGCTCTATACCCCAGTGTAAGGGAATGTCAGGACTAGGAAGTAGGAGTGGGTATTTTGTTGATTACTGAGAGGAGGGATGGCATAGTGGGTTTTCAGAGGGGAAACCAGGGAAGGGGATAACATTTGAAATGAAAATAAAGAAAATGCCTCATAATATAAAATAAAATAAAACAAAATAGATTGAAAACAACCACATAGACACAATAAGTTAATAGCAGAATGATAAATAAAATAAGACAGTGTAGTGGTGCATACCTTTTATCCCTGCTCTTGGTAGGCAGAGGCAGGGGCAGGCAAATTTATGAGTTCAAGGCCAGCCTGATCTCCAGATTGAATTCCATGACAACCAGGGCTAAACAGAGAATCCCTGCCTCGAAAAAACAAAAAACAATAAACAAATAAAGAGAAAATGAATGACACACAGGCATACAGAAGAGGACTGGTCCCAAAGACAGCTCTGTCCTAAATATACTAGAGCACATTGCTTCACAAAATGAATTCTGAACATGCTCTCACATAGTGCATTTGAATATACTTTCTAGGTTAACCCCATATGATCACAAGAAACAAAAGGTAACAAGAAGATCAGAGTCAGAAGTATATCTCAGACTCATGTCAAAGACAGTCTGGGAGGCACACTATGCTTCGGTTTTCAAAGTTCCATAGAGTGGTTCTCCACCTTTTTAATACTGCGGTTCCTTCATATATATACTTCCTTATGCTGTGTGGTGCCCCAACCGTAAAAATATTTTTTGCTGCTTCATAACTGAAATGTCCTACTGATATGAATTGTAACATACATTTCTGACATACAGATAGTCTTAGACAACTCCTGTGAAATTTGTCACAAGGACTAGCAACCTACAGGTTGCCAACCACAGTGCCAGCAACTAGGAAAACTAGCCAGCCCCTTGATTTTTACAATGTTGCCTTCCGTAACTGTGGTAGAATAGATGTGCTCTATTTTAGTGGTCTAAGCATGTGAGGATCTGTAACACTACCTGGAAACACACATGCCAAATTGGATGAGGGAGTCTATTTTGTCTGTCCTAGACCTTGCAGGTTTGAGTCAGCTCTAACCAAATAGAAGAGAAAGGATATTGGATGAATTCCTACTCAAAGTCTTTGGAGACAACAGGGATTTTATTGGGTTCTCATGGAGTATGGGAGAGTGTTTGTGCTCCATTAAAAAGGTACTCACATTCACTATTTTGATGCCTTTCTTTCTATTTGAGTGTGCTTTGTACTTTTGTCTGCTATATGTTGTGTTCTGTGTTCTTTGTTACTAACTCTAGGGTTCTTCCCATACTTGGAAAATGAAAGTCAGTTTGAAAACCTTTCATATTTGTTATCTGTATAGAAACTCTCTCTCTCTCTCTCTCTCTCTCTCTCTCTCTCTCTCTCTCTCTCTTTGAGTTTTCAAGACAGTGTTTCTCTGTAGCCATGGTTGTTCTGGAAATCACCCTGTAGACCAGGTTGGCCTCGAACTTAGAAATTCACCTGTCTCTGCTTTTCGAGTGCTGGGATTAAAGGTGTTTGCCACCACCACTTGGAAATATGATTCTTTTAAAAAAATAGATTATGAGTCCTTTGTACCAAAAATAAGATCAAAATTTCAAGGAAGGTACTTTTAATTGAAAATGCATCTTTCTGATAAAAAAAAAAATGGGGTATTCCATGGAGATACAGAAGTTTGAAAATGACCCAAAAGGTATTGTTCTTCAACTAATTCCTTATCAGCTTGTAATTTTCTGAGGATATTGGCCACTGAGGCTTGAAGTATCAAAAACCCATCAGGCTATCTCTCTCTCATTCTTTCTCTCTCTTTCTCATTCTTTCACTCTCATTTTTCTCTCTCCTCATTCTCTCTCTCTTTCTCTCTCTTTCTCTCTCTATCAACCTCTCTCTCTCACCCTCTCTCTCTCTCTCACCCTCTCTCTCTCTCTCTCTCTCTCTCTCTCTCTCTCTCTCTCGTTTTAAGCCATTCATCCAGTGGTTGACATCTAATGTTAATCCATTTCTTGTCTATTTCACACAGTGAGGCAATCAATATTGATGATATGACTGTGAAATGGTCCTTCTTACTTTTTTTTTTCTTTTTCTTTTTTGAGAGAGTCATGCCATAGACTCATTCATAACAGTTTTTCTCTCAAGAATAAGTTTGCATGCTTTAGCACTTGATAATAATCTCGATTGTTGATTTATTTTAATATCTGTGAGTTTCTGCAGTAACTGATTCTATTAGTTAGAGATTAGTTGCTGTGAAAAGACACCATGACCAAGGCCACTCATAAGAGACTCATTTCATTAGGGCTTTTCTACATTTCATTACACGTTCAGAGGTTCACTCCATGTTCATCAAGGCAGAAAATATGGCTCTGTCTAGGCAGACATGGTGGTGGAGAGGAAGTTTTGAATTATGCACCTTCATCCAAATGCTTTGAGGAAAACTATGTATTTTGCATACAGGTAGGGTCTCTTCCACACTGGTAGAGCTTTAAAGCCCCAGAGTGATATGCTTCCTCCAGCAAAGCCAGACCTACTCCTACAAAGCCACACCTCCTCATAGGCCAACTATATTTAGAATGCCACACTGGTTTCATAGCAACTTGACTAGATCTAGAGTCTTCAAAGAGAAGGAGCCTCAGTTGAGAAGATGCCTACATAAGATCCAGCTGTTAGGAATTTTCTTAATTGATGGGAGAGCACCCACTCCATTGTGGGTGTTGACATCCTTGTGGTGGTAGTCCTGGGTTCTTTAAGAAAGCAAGCTAAGCAAGATTAGAGGAGCAAGACAATAAGCATCACCACTCCATAGCCTATGAATGAGCCTCTGATTCCAGGATCCTGTGTTGTTTCAGTTTCTGTCCCAACTTCTTTGGTGATAAACAGCAATGTGGAAGTATAAGCTGAATAAAACCTTTGCTATGGAATTTGCTCTTTGGACATGGTGAATCCTTACAACAATAAAAAACAGTAAGGTATTCTTAGGGAAAAAATGTCTAACAGTGTCAATGTCACTTGTCTTATAACCACAAATAATAATGTGTAGACATTTTATTTTTACTTAGAGATAAGGTATACTCATGTACCTACCTGAGATGTAATTGTTCTAGTTTTCTTCTTTCTCACCATGTAGAATTCTTCAATAAAAAATAAATTGGAAATAAAAAGGATACAGATTGTCACTGAGGAAGACAAAACAGGAAGTTGAGTCAGTAACAGCAAGCATTGCTTATTGGCTTGCCACTGTCTTAGCCACTGTTCTATTGCTATGAAGAGACACATTTGGTGACGGCAACTATTAGAAAACAAGGCATTCTTTGTGTAGAGAAAGGCCATTGACTTGTTTAAGTTAATTTTATATCCAGCTACTTCACCAAAGCTGTTTATCAGGTTTTGGTGTTCTCTGGAGGAATTTTTAGGGTCACTTATATATACTATCATATCATCTGCAAAAAGTGATATTTTTACTTCCTCTTTTCCAATTTATATCCACTTGATCTCCTTTTGTTGTCGAATTGCTCTGGCTCATTCTTCAAGTACTATGTAATAAACAGGATGAGAAAGAAATTAGGAAAACAACACCCTTCTCAAAAGTCACAAATAATAAAAAATAACTCGGCGTGACTCTAACTAAAGAAGTGAAAGATCTGTGTGATAAAAACTTCAAGTCTCTGAAGAAAGAAATTAAAGAAGATCTCAGAAGATGGAATGATCTCCCATGCTCATGGATTGGCAGGATCAACATTGTAAAAATGGCTATCTTGCCAAAAGCAATCTACAGATTCAATCCAATCCCCATCAAAATTCCAACTCAATTCTTCAACGAATTAGAAGGAGCAATTTGCAAATTCATCTGGAATAACAAAAAACCTAGGATAAAAAAACTCTTCTCAAGGATAAAATAACCTCTGGTGGAATCACCATGCCTGATCTAAAGCTTTACTACAGAGCAATTGTGATAAAAACTGCATGATACTGGTATAGAGACAGACAAGTAGACCAATGGAACAGAATTGAAGACCCAGAAATGAACCCACACACCTATGGTCACTTGATCTTCGACAAGAGAGCTAAAAACATCCAGTGGAAGAAAGACAGCCTTTTCAACAATTGGTGCTGGCATAACTGGTTGTTATCATGTAGAAGAATGCGAATCGATCCATACATATCTCCTTGTAGTAAGGTCAAATCTAAGTGGATCAAGGAACTTCACATAAAACCAGAGACACTGAAACTTATAGAGGAGAAAGAGGGGAAAAGCCTTGAAGATATGGGCACCGGGGATAAATTCCTGAACGGAAAAGCAATGGCTTGTGCTGTAAGATCGAAAATTGACAAACGGGACCTAATGAAACTCCAAAGTTTCTGCAAGGCAAAAGTCACCGTCAATAAGACAAAAAAACCACCAACAGATTGGGAAAGGATCTTTACCTATCCTAAATCAGATAGGGGACTAATATCCAACATATATAAAGAACTCAAGAAGGTGGACTTCAGAAAATCAAATAACCCCATTAAAAAATGGGGCTCAGAACTGAACAAAGAATTCTCAACTGAGGAATAGCGAATGGCAGAGAAGCACCTGAAAAAATGTTCAACATCCTTAATCATTAGGGAAATGCAAAACAAAACAACCCTGAGATTCCACCTCACACCAGTCAGAATGGCTAAGATCAAAAATTCAGGTGACAGCAGATGCTGGCGTGGATGTGGAGAAAGAGGAACACTCCTCCATTGTTGGTGGGATTGCAGGCTTGTACAACCACTCTGGAAATCAGTCTGGCGGTTCCTCAGAAAATTGGTCATAGTACTACCAGAGGATCCAGCAATACCTCTCCAGGGCATATATCCAGAAGATGCCCCAACTGCTAAGAAGGACACATGCTCCACTATGTTCATCGCCACCTTATTTATAATAGTCAGAAGCTGGAAAGAACTCAGATACCCCTCAACAGAGGAATGGATACAGAAAATGTGGTACATCTACACAATGGAGTACTACTCAGCTATTAAAAAGAATGAATTTATGAAATTCCTAGCCAAATGGATGGACCTGGAGGGCATCATCCTGAGTGAGGTAACACATTCACAAAGGAACTCACACAATATGTACTCACTGATAAGTGGATATTAGCCCAAAACCTAGGATACCCAAGATATAAGATACAATTTCCTAAACACATGAAACTCAAGAAAAATGAAGACTGAAGTGTGGACACTATGCCTCTCCTTAGCAGTGGGAACAAAACAGGCATGGAAGGAGTTACAGAGACAAAGTTTGGAGCTGAGATGAAAGGATGGACCATGTAGAGACTGCCATATCCAGGGATCCACCCCATAATCAGCATCCAAAAGCTGACACCATTGCATACACTAGCAAGATTTTATCGAAAGGACCCAGATGTAGCTGTCTCTTGTGAGACTATGCGGAGCCTAGCAAACACAGACGTGGTTGCTCACAGTCAGCTAATGGATGGATCACAGAGCTCCCAATGGAGGAGCTAGAGAAAGTACCCAGGGAGCTAAAGGGATCTGCAACCCTATAGGTGGAACAACATTATGAACTAACCAGTACACCGGAGCTCTTGATTCTAGCTGCATATGTATCAAAAGATGGCCTAGTCGGCCATCACTGGAAAGAGAGGCCCATTGGACAAGCAAACTTTATATGCCCCAGTACAGGGGAATGCCAGGGCCAAAAAGGTGGAGTGGGTGGTTAGGGGAGTGGGGGTGGGTGGGTATGGGGGACTTTTGGTATAGCATTGGAAATGTAAATGAGCTAAATACCTAATAAAAAAATGGGAAAAAAAAGAAAAAGAAGAAAACACGGCATTTAACTGGAGGCTTGCTTACATTTTCAGAAGATTGGACAATCATCACGAGAGGGACCCCATCACAGGAGCAATAGAGAACTATTGATCCTTAGGCAAAGAGATAGATTCTGCCATTGCATTGGCTTCTTGAAAACTCATACCCATCCTTGTTGATACGCCCACTTTCTCCAATGAAGCCACACCTTCTCTTATTCCTTCTAAATTTAAACTCACTGCCACTTCCTGGTGACTAAATATTCATATATATGTGTCTATAGGTGACTTTATTATTCAAACCACCACTTTTCCCATGGCTCGTTCAGCTATTTTTTTTTAAAATACAGCCTAAAAGGCTCCCATTTATTAAGGACTACTGATGAGCTTAGCCACAGTGATGGGCCCTCCCACATCAATCATTAGCCAAGAGAATATCCCATAGACTTACCTAATGAACAAGTAAGTGAATAGAGACTGATCTTCAATTGTTCTCTCTTCTCAGGTAACTGTGGATTGTCAAAATTGGAAAAAAATAATATCCCATCACAGTAATGTTTAACTTACACCATAACCTACAAAAACATTACTCAACACCATCTATTGCATTCTGCCCCTGCATAGACACACTTCCATGTATGGCATAAGTGAAGGGTGACTACCTCCATCAGCAAGGATACTCAATAATAGGTGACATGAGCTGAATATTTCCTATAGCCTCACAACCCCGAAATTCTACTGTGTGTTACACTTACTGGGAGACTTGCCAATCTGTCCAATTTTATGCCACCAAAGCTATGACAAAAAAACTCCTCATCAAGAAATCTAATGAATCTTACCTAATTTCTTTCTCCTGAGGCAACTGAGTATTATCCCTTCATGCTTATATTGGTGTCTGATTCATCTGTAATAAACCCACTACTATTTACAGCTACATCACAGGAGGTATGACAAATACCATCTCCCATGAGTTGGCCAAAACTTTTCAGCAGCTTTTTTTGTAGTATCCTTTCTATACTAAAAAATACATTGATTTCTTTATTTGTAAGTGTGTAATTTAATGATTCTAACACATTTTCATCTCCCTTTCATTTTACCCTCATTTTCTGCTACTTCATATGATATTGCAATCTATTAAAATACAGTAGTGAATACAGCGGAAAAAACAGTGTGGGAAGAATCAAAGTTCTTTATTACTAAGACAACAGATACACTGGCAGAATCTTCCAGGTACAACTACTTGGTAACTTTCGGTCTAATGTTAGCATGATTCTTCTAGAAAAAAACTTAAAGAATTAAGGCATGGTTACAATGGACCAGAAAAGTCAGTATCACTAGTGAGAAACATTCATGTAAATAATTTTCATCACTGTTCCGATATGCCTAGCAACAAGGAAAACAGGTCCATAGTCACAAGAGTATGAAAGGGGCATGAAGGAGAACAGTTGTCCAACATATTATTACCCAGTAAGCATCAACACAAGAAGCGACCAAAGAAAATAAATAACTTCCAAGACATGTTCCCAATATCCAAGTTCCTTTACAAGTGTCTCACCCCTTCAATGCACACTCATCAATCAATTAACTCATTGATTAAATCCCTCAGGGTCCAATCACTTTTCAGATTGTGTATAGTGTTCTATCTTTGAACATTGTACTTGGGGCCAAAACCTTCATCAAAGACCCATGACTGACATTGCAAACCCATTTCACCACACAATTCTTTATGTTACAAAAAGTGTTAGGATCTATCTGTCTCTTTAAGGATATCTCTGTCTAGCAGTTACAGAAGCAAAACGTCCAGGCCAACAGAATCATCACTTCCATGAGGTATTTTAAAATATGAGTTCAAGAAGAAGGAAAATGCAATGCAAGTTAAGGTTCTTGATCCCACATCTCTCCATCTTAAAGCCATAGGGTGGACCCAGAAGTTTAGGTCAAAAGTGTAAATTTCACCTATACTACAAACAACTGTGATGATTTCTAGCCATCTCCAGTTTCAGTGTGGTATTTAGTCCCACCATCTGCATCACAGCATATTGCCTAGTGTGAAATAGTGCCAGCAGTTGATTGCAAACCCCACTATGCGTTGACTTGGATGTAAAATGAGACATCTATAATATAGACACACTTGTACACACACACATACTCACAGAAAGAGGCAAGAAGTAGAGGAGCTGAGTCTTAGGATCCCTCAATGAAGAGATAGTGGAAATCTTGTAAGGTAGAGAGGTCATTGAGATACTGTATGTCTCTATCTGCACAAAATCAGGCCAGTCTGCCTTCCATCAATAAGTGGTAGGTTCTCACTATCAATCATCCCCATCTGAGAATGTATGGACAGTTAATGAAAGATGGAGAGTCAGTTTTCATCAAAGGTATGCCCTTTGAAGGTTATAGGTTGGCCAGGCACTACTGGTAGCTCCATGTCCAAGAGTTTATGGGCAACACAATTGATTTGAATGGGTTGTATCAAAGGGGAGAAAAGGAGACATGAAGTTGGAAGGAGGATTAAGGTGGGAATGGATCTGGTTTTGGTCCGGGAGGAGTTATTAAGAGAACTGGAAAATAAATTCCATCAAAATACATTGTATGAATTTCTCAAGGAATTAATGAATGTAGTTCTCAATATATAATGTCTGTACTGAACATATACAGACGACTTATATTTCCATCTCCTAAATAACAAACCCTTGTATAGCAGTTTAATTACATTAAGGGCAAAAGTAATCCAGAGATTATTTAAAATAAAGAAGGATCAGAGGTGATGGCCCAGGTGCAAATTCATGTGTGTGTTCATTTACTTACAACACCAGTGCTTAGGATTTTGGGAGGGGCAGAGACAGGAAGATGACTGTGGCTTCCTGAAAGCCAGCCTCAATATTAGCTCAGCAAGAAACCCTGTAGAAAGGGGATAAATTAGGGAGTGAAGGAGCAAATCACACTATACCCTTCACTACCTTTGAACTTACCTGTACAGATCTGTGTGCAGACACACATGAAAATAAATAAAATATACAAGAGCTTATCTTGCATAGCTTATAAGCAGTGTTCTGTTATCTTAGCCTAGAGTCCTGAGGACTTTATATCATTAGAGTTCCTGAAGCAAACTCCCTATATATAGCAGATGGGTATATGTTGTTACTATGCAAAGAGACCTCAGTTAAGTGTGTGTGTCAGTGATTCCAAAACAGCTTTTCTTCTCTACCTTCCTTTATATGGCACAGAACGACCTGTAAATAATTAAAATATGAAAACAAAGCTTTTTCACGAATTTAGGCTTGTTTTAAAATAATATTTATAACATTTTACTAAATGGAAGGGAAATCTTCAGCTCCCAGGAACAATCCTGTAGGCTTCTGTTTTGTCCCATTATGAACAAAATTAATTGCACATCGACAGTTCCCATGCTTTTAACTAAATCAGGATGAAGGGATATGTTTCCATACAAATAAGAAATGCCAATGTGATTAACAAAGTAGAAATGTGGCAGGGTTAGGATGCCTTTGGCTGATGTGACAATGGTGACTGATTAGTCTCTTGTTATGCAAATAACCCTAACCTCTAAGAAAAGAAAAGTAATGATATAAAATATTCCAAGAAGTGGCATGGACAATTATTACTTGATTTCAATTTCTTTTACATACTTTATTAGTTTGAATAATTGTGGCTCACAGAAGATCAAATATTCAAAGGAGTTAGTTTTCCAGGTGGTGGGATGTTTAGAAAGAATTAGGATTTGTGTTTTCATTAAAAGTGATTTGGCACTGGGCTTGAAATATCAAACACCCTTTGACATATCAAAAACTCTCTCTCATTCTTTCTTTCTTTCTCTCTCTCTCTGTCTCTCTCTCTCTCTCTGTCTCTCTCTCTCCCTCTCTCTCTCTCTCTCTCTGTCCTCTTTCTCTCTCTCTGTCAATCTCTCTCTCTCTCTCTCATGTTTTAAGCCATCCATCCAGTGGTTGATATCTAGTATTAATCCATCGCATGTTTATTGCACACAGTAAGGCAATCACCATTTATGATATGGATGTGAAATGGTCCTTCTTGCATTTTTTTTTTTTTTTTTTTTTTTTTAGTTAACTCAACCTGGGAATATAGAACCGCAGATAAAGAACTGCCTCCATCACATTGGTCAGTTGCCACACCTGTAAGGAATGATCTTTTTAGGATGGCTGATGTTGAAGGGTCTAGCCCACTATGGGTAGTGTCAATATCTATGAAAAAAATATACAAAGTGTGGTGGTTGCCGTGTAAGGGCCTGAAATTATTTTTTCTGGAAGAACTTAAGATCTATATGGCATGAAAAATTAAAGTGCCTGATAATTTGTAAGTAAATTCCATACTTACCAGCATTCAATATTTTGTCTACCCATATTTCAAAAGTAAAATTATCAAATCTATTTCACCCTGTTTTACTGCATTTAATCTATGAAATTACTTGTAACCAGAAATACTAATAAATTTTAAAGGCCTTTAAAACATGACTGGTTGATATTGGGTTTAACTTCATCATAACTTTGTAAGCAGGAACAAGAGCTAGATTGCCTTCTCATTTTGCAAAGAATCCATGATTCACTGTTGCAAATAACTTCAATACAAGGTACTTAACCCTGTAAAATTCCTGCTTTGTTTGAATAAAATATTTATTGCTCTAACTTTGGGTTTTCATAAACAGAATTTTGATGTGCTATCCAATGTGCTGCCTCAAAGAGTCTGGCACAATTTCTGACACTAAGAACAGTTTAAAGATAACCAGGGAAAGGTTGGAACAGGGAAAATAACCACCAAGGATGTTGGTGAATCAGAAACTGAAGGCTTTCACAGGAGGAAAATAAAAACAAAAACAAAACAAACAATCAACAAATGAATAAACAGAAACCCAACCACCAAAATGATAAAAAACAATACAGGAGTGAATTACTTGGGCAGAATGTGACTCAAGTCATCAGGACATTTCAGTAGGGATTATATTTTGTATTTCGAGAAGGCCATATGAAAACGTAAAGCCTAGATGGTAAATGTCTCTGGTGTAATTAGGGAAGGAACCAGCATGAGTGGGGTTCTATGATGCAAGATGAACTAGGTGATGTCACAGAGCACTGGCCATAGATTGCACATCTATTCCACTTGGAGGCACTAGAATCCCTAGAAGGTGTGTCCACTATTTTCACAGTGGTGTATGAAAGGCAGGCCAGCTCCTGAAGCCCAACGTTGTTCCTCAAGTTTTTTTTTTTTTTGCCTGGTCTGTATCAAAAGACAGAATCTTGATGACTAAGACATTTTCTTTGGGTAAGTACATTTATGAAGTGAATGGGACCCTCATAGCTATAGAAAGCTGAAAGTTTTCCCTCCCACACTGAGTAACTGTACATTCTAAATTCTCCCATGTTTGGGGCCAGGGGCATGGTTGATCCAGTTTAGTTGATCTCCTGAATTTATTATCCTTGCTAACAATATCTCCTTCACAATTCCATTAAAATGTCAAAGCACTTCTTTGTCCGTATGTATTTTAGAAAATGTTAGTTCTAAATGGCTGATATTGCCTGGACTTGTTGAGGCCAGAGTTGCAGTGGCAAATAATCACCAAATAATCCTGAGGCTGGGTCAGGTGACATAATACAGAAGGCCAGTGGTGTGCTGTGTCCCTGGGATATTTGTGAATATTGCCCCCTAATTCAGAGCTTGCAGGTACAAGAGAGGGTAGGTGACAACTCTGACTCATTTTCTTTATTCTTTAATCCTTGATCATTTTGAAAAAAGGCATACCAACTTCCACATTGACATAGACATGCAAGGAGATGTTCCTCAGCAGAGGCAAATTTGCTCAGGGCTGAAGACATATTCATCTGAGTATGTTATTCTGAGCTCTCGAGAATTACTTGTTAATTTCCCTTCGATAATTTCCTTGTTTCCCTTATTTATTTGTTTGTTGTTGTTGTTGTTGTTGTTGTTTTGTTTGTTCGTTTTTTCTTTGGATGGGTGTTTAATTTTACTTTGAGTGTGTTTGTGTGTAGCTTTGGCTGTTAGGAGAATCACTCGGTAGAATAGACTAGCCCTTATCTCACTAAGGTTTGCCTCCCCCCCTCTCTCTCTTGAGTACTAGGATTTAAGACTTGGGTCACTAACACCTCCTATTAACTTCTGATTTGATTGTTTGTTTTGTTTTTTGTTTGTTTTTCATTTTTGTTTTTTTGTTTTGTTTGTTTGTTTTGTTTTGTTTTTGTTGTTTTTTTGTTTTAGTTGTTAATGTTGTTGCTGATTTGGAGACATGGTTCCTTTGTCTACCACTGGCTGCCCTGGAACTCACTTTGTAGACCAGGCTGGTCTCTAAGTCAGAAATCTGCCTTATCCTGCCTTCTGAATGCTGAGTTTAAATGCTTGCGCTACCATAGCTGGATTATGAACTTCTTATTTTGATCAAATTAAGTTTAGAAGCCCAAAAATGTTTAGCATAGCCTTCTTGACCTACTCAAAAATTCCATTAGAGAAGAGCATTTCTCCAACATTCTCTCCCATCCTACACTCATTGCCTTTCAGTAACTCATATATATGACAGTAGCAACAGCATTGTGTCTGGTGTAAACAGGCAATATCTTCAATCCAAGGCAATGGGCAAGTATGATATTTGAACACAGAATGATACCCACAAGACATCTGCCCAGGGTTGGTGTGGTCTACCACACCAGGGCTACAGCTATGTAGAAGACAATACCTCTGAAGAGTCTTAGCATGACATCCCTCATGAAGAAGAGGAGGAGGATGTCTTCTTCCAACGTCTTGAGGAATATTGTTGGCTGCAGTATTTCTCAAGTTTGGAAGGAAGGTAATGAGCCTGTCACTCAATGGAAGACCATAGTTCTAGGTCAACTGCCAACAAACCCTTCTCTTTATTTGGTGAAGTATGATGGAAATGACAGCGTCTATGGACAGGAGCTCTACAATGATGACAGGATTTTAAACCTTAAGGTTTTGCCTCCCAAAGTAAGATTTCCTCAGGTAAGGGATGCCCACCTCGCCAGAGCCCTGGTTGGCAGAGCGGTACAACACAAATTTAAGGGTAAAGATGGCTCTGAGGACAACTGGAGGGGGGTTGTGCTAGCCCAGGTGCCAATCATGAAGGATTTGTTTTACATTACCTACAAGAAGGATCCAGCTCTCTACTTCTATCAGCTCCTGGATGACTACAAGAAAGGGAACCTCCACATCATTCCAGACACTCCTCTGGCTGAGGAGAGATCAGGAGATGACAGTGATGTGTTGATAGGTAACTGGGTGCAGTACACCAGAAAAGGTGGTTCCAAATAGTTCAGAAAGGTTGTTTACCAAATTCTAGCCAAACCTTCTGTGTACTTTATCAAGTTTCATGGTGACATCCATATCTATGTCTATACTCTGGTGCCAAAAATCTTGAAGTTGTAAAATCATAAAGTACAGAAACGTAAACGTATAGGACTGGAAGAAAAAAAAAAAAGTTTATTTTTTTTTTCCTGTGTTGGCTACATAAGGGTCTTTGACAATCCCAGTATCTTTGCCAATAAAATGTGTTTTGCTCTAAAAATTTAAAAGTGTGACATGATATTCTGTGAGTTAACAATTTTCTGGAAGAGATGGCCTACAGTGGAAGGAATATCAAAGGAAGATGAAAGTTTCATTTCAGGCGGTGAACAGTACATACACCTAAAATCATACATGCTAAAAGGAACAGCTTCTCTGGTCTGCATGTAGAATAAGGAATTGGAGATGGAACTTGGAGGAGCAGAGATAGCAGCAAAAGATGGATGTTTAGGAAGTAGGGGAGAAGGACAGAGCATAGGTAGAAACTCTGATGTGAACACTGAAGGAGAAACAAATAGTTGGGGAAAGAGGGACATTTAAAAGAAATGTGGCCTTGTTACACAAAGTGAAACGCAGAAAACTGATTGAAATAGACTCAGAAATCAGAGAAAATCAGGTTTCATTTGAATAATGAAACTTAGTGAAATCTGTCTCACATTTTAAGATTTATTATCTTTACTTATGTGGGTGGGGATATGGCATGTCCTTTTGAGTACAGGTGAGCACAGAGACATGAGTTGTCAGGTCCCCTGGAGCTGCCATTAAAGGTGATTACTGGCCAGTGGATATGAAATCAAGAAACCAGATCCATTCTTCTTGTGGTGCAAAAGTGCTTGTTACCATTGATTCATCTCTCTAATCCCATAAAGATATCTTTTTAAAGAAATCCAAAATTCACATGCAGAAAACAGACCAGGATGAAGATAAGAAAGTTCTAATTGATGGTGACCATTAAAAGCAATAAGGAACACAAAGAGTAGAGGGCACTGAGAGACAAATGAATTCTAAGTTGGAGTTCTCGAAAAGTTAAGCAGGAGTCACAGGAAGAAGAGAAAGTTTCTGGGAATATTCAAACTTGGGCCCTATCCACATTGGCCTCTTTCTTTTCTTAACAAATAGCCAGTCAATCATTACAGATTGGTGTGTTTGTGTTTGTCTGTGTTTGTGTGTGTGTGTGTGTGTGTGTGTGTGTGTGTGTGTGTGTGTGTATGTGTGTGTGTGGTACTTACAGTCCATTTTTACCCAGACAATCCAGAAGTGAATGTTTAAATAAATGAGACTTCCTAAATCATCACAGAAACCTTGATTTTGTGTAATCAGTTTCAAAAGTAAAGTAAAAGAGAAAATGAATATGCTGTGAGATAATTTCGGGTTGGAATGGATCCTGAGTTCCTTCTGTGAGCACTCTTTGCTTGTGATGAATCCTGCGATCTTTTGGAGTTCTCTAATGAGAGGCCCAGATGACCATAAAAAGCTCCCACACTGGCCTGTTCCACCTAGCTCTCCTCTAAACATATGACTCCCTACATACCTATGTACATACAACTTCAGCCTGTCTATAGCCTGGATATTCTAATCTTTTCCTTATGTGTGACCTCATTCTTAGAAAACACTGAAGGTGTACCCAATGCATATATGCTGACCTTTTTTCTATGCCTGTTGTCATGGGTTTCAAATGTTATGAGGTTGCCCACAGTTTGGGTCACTTCCTGAGGAGCCCGTGTACTTCATGGTGGTCTGCCTGGGTTCCATCTATACGCAGAGACTTTTTTTTTTTTTTTTGAGGCTGGAATGCCATGGATTCATTCATTACAATTTTTCTCTCTAGAATAAGTTTGTATGCTGCAGCACTTGAAAATACTTTCTATGTTGATTAATTTTAATATCTGGGAGAGTTTCTGCAGTAACTGATTCTCTTAGTTAGGGATTTGTTTCTGTGAAAAGACACCATGACCAAGGCCAATCATAAGAGACAACATTTCATTAGGGCTTTTCAACATTTCATTACACGTTCAGAGGTTCACTTCACGATCATCAAGGCAGAAAATATGGCAGAGTCTAGGCAGACATAATGGTGGAGAGGAAATTTAGAATTATGCAACTCCATCCAAATGCTTCCAAGAAAAAATATGTATTTTGCATGCAGGTATGGTCTGATTCACACTGGGCAGAGCTTTAAAGACCCAGAGTGCTATGTTTCCTCCAACAAGGCCAGACCTATTCCTACAAGGCCACACCTCCTCATAGGCCAACTATATTTAGAATGCCACACTGGTTTAATAGCAACTCAACAAGATCTAGAGTCTTCAAAGAGGAGGAGCTTCAGTTGAGAAGATGCCTCCATAAGATCCAGCTGTTCAGAATTTTTTTAATTGGTGAGAGAGCACCAACTCCATTGTGGGTGTTGAAATTCTTGTGGTGGTACTCCTGGGTTTTTTAGAATGCAAGCTAAGCAAGACTAGAGGAGCAAGACAATAAGCATTACCACACCATAGCCTATGAATGAGCCTCTGATTCCAAGATCCTGTGTTGTTTCAGTTTCTGTCCCAACTTTTTTGATGGTTAACAACAATGTGGAAGTATAAGCTGAAAAAAACCTTTGCTATGGAATTTGCTCTTTGGACATGGTGGAACCTTTCAACAATAAAAATAGTAAGACATTCTTAAGGAAAAATGTCTAATAATGCCAATGTCACTTATCTTAAAACCACAAATAATAATGTGCAGACATTTTATTTTTATTTAATCATAAGATATACTCATGTACCTACCTGAGATGTAATTTTTCTAGTTTGCTTCTTTCTCACAATGTAGAATATTACAATCAAAAACAACTTGGAAATAGAAGGGTTACAGACTATCACCAAGGAAGACAAAACAGGAAGTTGAATCAGTAACAGCAAACACTGCTTATTGGCTTGCCACTGACTTAGTCACTGTTCTATTGCTGTGAAGAGACACCATGGTTAAGGCTACTATTAGAAAACAAAGCATTTAACTGGAGGCTTGCTTACATTTTTAAAAGTTTGGACAATCATCAAGTGAGGGACCCCATCATTGGAGCAATAGAGAACTATTGATCCTTAGGCAAAGAGAGAGATTCTGCCATTGCAATGCCTTCTTGAAAACTCAAACCCATCCTTTTTGACACATCCACTTCCTCCAATGAAGCCACACCTTATCTTATTCCGTCTAATCTTTAAACTCACTGTCACTTCCCAGTGACTAAATATTCATATATATGAGTCAATAGAGAACGTTCTTATTCAAACCACCAATTTTCTATGGCTTGATCAGCCATTTTTTTAAATACAATCTAGAATGCTCCCATCTATAAATGACTATTGATGAGCTTAGACACAGGGATGGGCCCTCCCACATCACTCATTAGCCAAGAAAATATACTATAGACTTACCAAATAACCAAGTGAATAGAGACAGATCTTCAATTGTTCTCTCTTCTTAGGTAACTGTAGATTGTCAAGATTGAGAAAAAATAAAGTCCCATCACAGGAATGTTTCACAGACTCAAAAACCTACCCAAACATTACTCAACAGCATTTCCTCCCCTTTGCCCCTGCATAGACCCACTTCCATTCATTGCATAAGTGAAGGATAACTACGTTTATCAGCAATGATACTCAATAAGAGGTGACATGAACAAATATTTCCTATAGCCACACAACCCCCACATTCTAATATGTGTTACACTTACTGGCAGACTTGCCAATCTGTCCAATTTCCTGCCAACTCATTTAGACAAAAAAAAAAGAAAAAAAAAATTCCTCATAACGAAATCCAATGAATTTTACCTGATTTCTTTCTCCTGAGGCAACTCGGTGTTATCCCTTCATGCTCATATTCGTGTCTGATTCATCTGTAATAAACCCACTACTATTATCAGCTACATCACATGAGGTATGATGAATACCAACTCCCATGAACAGCATCAGAGTAGGCTAAGCCTTTTCAGCAATTTTGAAGTTTCCTTTGTATACAAAAAATCAATTGATTTCATTAAGTGTGTAATTTAATGATTCTAACACATTTTCATCTCCCTTCCATTTTTCCCTCATTTTCTGATACTTCATATGATAATGCAATCTATTAAAATACAGTAGTGAATGCAGAGGAAGGACCAGTGTGGGAAGCAGCAAAGTTCTTTATTTCTAAGACAACAGATACACTGGCAGAATCCTCCAGGTACAACTGCTTGGTAACTTTGGGTTTAATGTTAGCATGAAATTTCTAGAAAAACGCTTAAAGAATTAAACCATGGTTAACCTGGACCAGACAAGTCATTATCTCTAGTGAGAAACATTCATGTAAATCATTTTCATCACTGTTACAAGATGCCTAGCAACAAAGAAAACAGGTCCATGGTCACAAGAATATGAAAGGGGCATGAAGGAACACAGTTGTCCAACTTATTAGCAGCCAGTAATCATCAACACAGGAAGCGACCAAAGATAATAAATAACTTCCAAGACATGTCCCAAATGACCAAGTTCCTTTACAAGTTTCTCACCCCTTTCATGCACACCCATCAATCAATTAACTCATAGATTAAAGCCCTCAGGGTCCAATCACATTTCAGATTGTGTATATTGTTCTACCTTTGAGCATTGTACTTCAGACCAAAACCTTCATCAAAGTCCCAGGACAGACATTTCAAACCCATTTCACCACAGCATTCTTTATGTTACACAAAGTGATAGGAACTATCTGTCTCTTTAAGGGTATCTCTGTCTAGCAGTTCCAAAAGGAAAATGTCCAGGTTAACAGCATCAGCACCTCCAGGAGCTTTTATAAATGTGAGTTCAAGAAGAAGGATATTGCAATACAAGTTAAGGGTCTTGATCCCCCATCCCTGCATCTTAAAACCATAGGGTGGACCCAGAAATGTAGGTCAAAAGTGTAAATTTCACCTATACTACAACCAAATGTGATGATTTCTAGCCATCACCAGTTTCTGTCTTTTACGTAGTCCCAACAAGTCTGCATCAAGGAATATTGCCTAGTGTGAAATAGTGCCAGCAGTTGATTGCAAACCCCACTATGTGTTGACTTGGATGTAAAATGAAACCTCTATAATATAGACACCCTTGTACATATACGCATACTAACAGAAAGAGGCAAGCAGTAGAGATGCTTTGTCTTAGGAACCCTCAAGGAAGAGAAAGTGGAAATCTCATAAGGCAGAGAGGTCATTGAGACACTGTATGTCTCTACTGCATAAAATCAGACCAGTCTGCCTTCCATCCCTGAGTGGTATGGTATCACTATCCATCATCCCCATCTAAAAATGTATGAACTGTTGATGAAGGATGGAGAGACAGTATTCATCAAAGGTAAGGCCTTTGAAGGTGATATAGGTTTGCCATGCTCTACTGGTAGCCCCATGTCCAAGAGTTTATGGGCAACACAATTGATTTGAATGGGTTGTATCAAAGGGGAGAAAATAAGACTTGAACTTGGGAGGAGGATTAAGGTGGGAATGGGTCTGGTTTTGGTCTGGAGGTATCAAGAGAATTGGAAAGTGAATTCCATCAAAATATATTGCATGAAGTTCTCAAGGAATTAATTAATGTAGTTCTTAATACTGTACTGAACATATACAGACCACTTATATTTCAATTTCCTAAGTAACATCTCCTTTTATAGCACTTACATTACATTAAGGGCAAAAGTAATCAAGAGATTATTTAAAATAAAGAAGGATCAGGGGATATGGCCCAGAGGCAATGCCATGTGTGTTTTCAAACATTCACCTACAACACCAGTGCTTAGGATTTTGGGAGGGGCAGAGACAGGAAGATATCTGTGGCTTCCTGAAAGCCAGCCTCACTACCAGCTCAGCAACAAACCCTGTCACAAGGGGATAAATTAGGGAGTAAAGTAGCAGAACACACTACACCCTTCCCTACCCTCTGAACTTACCTGTACAGTTCTCTATGCAGACACACATAAATATGATTAGAATATACAAGAGGTTACTTTGCATAGCTTATATGCAAAAGCAATGTTGCTTTAGGCTAGAGACCTGAGACTTTATATCATTAGGGTTCCAGAAGCAAACACCCCAAATATAGAGAATAGATAAATCCTCTTACTCTGCAAAGGAGACCTCAGTTAAGTGTGTGTGTCAGTGACACCAAAAGGTTTCCTCCTCTATGTTCATTTATATAGCATAGAATGATCTGTAAATAATGAAAATATGAAAACAAAGCTTTTTCACAATTTTAGGCTTGTGTTAAAATCATATTTATAACATTTTATTAAATGGAAGTGAAATCTTCAGCTCTCAGGTACAATACAGTCAATCCTATAGGCTTCTGTTTTGTCCCATTATCAACAAAATTAATTGCACATCAACTGGTCCCACACTTTTAACTAAGTCAGGGAGAAGGGCTATGTTTCTGTACAAATAAATAATGCCAATGTGATTATTCAAGCAGAAATCTGGCAGGGTTAGGATGCCTTTGGGTTATGTGATAGTGATGACTGATTAGTCTCTTTTTGTGCAAATAACCCTAACCTCTGAGAAAAGAAAAGTAATGATATAAAATATACTACGAAGTGACATGGACACTTATTACTAGATTTCATTTTCTTTTACATGTTTAGTTCTTTGAAAAATTGTGGCCCACTGAAGCTCAAACATTCAAAGGTGTTAGTTTTCCAGGTGGTGAGATGTTAAGAAAGATTTAGGATTTGTATTTTTATTAAAGGAGATTTGTCACTATTTTTTGAACTATCAAAAAAACAAAAAAACAAACAAACAAACAAACAAAAAAAAACAGGCTCTCTCTCTTTCAATCTTTCTCTCTCCTCATTCTCTCTCTCTCTCTGTCTCTGCCTCTGCCTCTGCCTCTGTCTGTGTCACTCTGTCTCTGTCTCTGTCACTGTCTCTCTCTCTCTCTCTCTCTCTCTCTCTCTCTCTCTCTCTCTCTCATTCTCTGTCTCTCTCTATTTGTGTTTGTTGTGTGGAGTATTGTTTGTGAGCTCTCAGCTACTGCTCTATACATGTGTGCCTGCCTGTCGCCATGGTGTTTACCATGATGTCCTGGAGTCGCCCTCTGAAACTGTAAGACCACAATTAAATATTTCATCTTATAATTTGGTGTGGTCATGATGTCTCACATCAATAGAACAGTAATCAAGACATCCATATTCCAGTTTATTTTTTCAATCGTTCTGTACTTATTTCATTAAAGTTACCTTTTGTCCATTGAACAGTTTTAAGAATACTTTTAAAGGTCCTGAACAAATAGTGCCAGTAGGAGTGGCACTGTTAGGAGGTGTGGCCTTGTTGAAGTATGTGTGACACTGTTGGAGTAGATGTGGCCTTGTTGGAGGAAATGTAATACTGTGCTTGTGGACTTTGAGATCGTCTATGCTTAAGCTGTCCCCAGTGTGACACACAGTCTCCATCTTCTACCTGTGTATCAAGATGTAAAACTCTCAGCTCCTTCTCTAGCATTGTGTCTGTCTGAATGCTTCCATATTTCCAGTCATGATAATAATGGATTAAACCTCTGAAAATAAGTTACAAAGTGTTCAAGAGTTACTGTGATCCTGGAAACTCTTCACTCTGTCTCTGTCTCTGTCTCTGTCTCAGTCTCTGTTTCTGTCTCTGTTACTGTCTCTGTCTCTGTCTCTGATTCTGTCTCTGTCTCTGTATCTCTCTCTCTCTCTCACTCATTCTCTGTCTCTCTTTGTTTGTGTTTGTTGTCTGGTGTGGTCATGATGGCAATAAAACCCAAACTAACACAAACACAACCATTCAAAAACACATTTGATATTTTGACTATTCTTGGCCCAGGGAGTGGCACTACTGGGAGCTAATAACCTTGTTGCAGTAAGTTTGGCCTTGTTGAAAGAAATTTATCATTGTGAACATGGACTTTAATGCCCTCTGCCCAACTGCCTGAAAGCTACACATTTCCTAGCACCCTTCAGATGAAGATGTAGAACTCTCATCTCCAAATGCACATGCCCACGAGGATCCTGCCATATTCCTACCTTGATGAAAATGGACTGAATTTCTGAATCTGTAAGCCAGGGTAAATTGAAAAGTGTCTCTGCTGATAGTTGGTTGCTATTCAAGAAAGTCCAAAAGTTAGGACATATCATCCTGAGTCTGAGAATACACTGGTTTAGCTTCTAGCATTTGACAGAAAACAGGATTATCAAGACAATGAGAGTATAAAACTTCCTATTTCATAGAGACACATAGGTTATAGATCTGTGGAACTCAAGGTTTCATGGGTGGTATGGTAGGGTGATTAGTGTCTGTATATGAGTGCAGTGTCTGTTCCCAAGTCTGATGTCACACATACACATATGTTAAGTAATGTGTAGAATGTCTTCAACACTTGCTCTCTTAGAGTGAAACCCTCTCACCATTTTGACTAGTTTGACTGGCCAATACACTATTGGGATATCTACCTGTCTCCACCCCACAATGTTGCAGATATGAATAGACATGCCTGGAATTTTACAGAGGTGCCGAGAATACATGAACTCCACTGAGCCATCTTTCTAGCCCCCAGCAGGGTATTGTTTATTGAAATCAATGATCATATCAGTAGAGAAAAGAAAACCAACATGACCCTGATATTCTAACTTACCTCCACCTAACACCAATAAGTGAATGTTAAATATAAATTTAATTCATGTCCAAATAAATCCAGATTACAATCTAATGAATGATAAAATTGGAGTGGATCCAGATGAAAGCTACGTTAGTAGATTTTTGGCCTTTTATATGAAGAATAACCTATATTTTGGGTATACTAGGAGAGCAAATGTGTGTAAATGAGTCGAATGAAAGAAAATCTGTGTTCCAGTGAATTTTATTTTAAAATAAAGTTCAAAATCATGAAATTTCAAATATATATAGAGTATGTTATTATGGGTTCATGTGAGTTTTCTTGGATTCCGATTGCAGAATTAGAGTATAGGGGACCTGGTTACGTGGCACTATTATTTTTTATTAATTAATTCATTCATTGTCCACCTTCCTACTGTTCCACATCCCATATCTACTGCCCATCCCCTGTCTCCAAGGGCAAGTCCCCACCCTACCAGATCTCTAAACACCTTGGTGTCTCTAGTTTGTTGAGAATTTGATGCATCATTTCTGATTGAATAGAGATCAAGCAGATTTTTTTCTGTGTATGTTTTAGAGACCTTCTGATAGTTCGCATATGCTGCCTGTTTGGTTGTCTAGCATTTGGGAGAACTCTGGGTCCATAGTAGTTGAGACAGCTGGTCCTCCTCAGCCTCCTTCAGTCTTTCTCAAATTAAACCAATGGTTCAGCAGATTCTGTCCACTTTTTGTTTCCATACATTTGCATCTGATTGTTTCACCTGCTCATTATTTCTTCATATGTACAGTCATCCTAGCATTCATACTACAAGTATCTGAATTCAGAAACCTACAGAGGCTGTGTATTGCAAGCAGGTCTTCTGCAAAAGCAATATACAATATAAGTACTAAAATTTCTATCAGTGTTCAACAATATTCTATTCTTTGTGATGAAATCTCTCTCTCTCTCTCTCTGTCTCTGTCTCTGTCTCTCTCTCTCTCTCTCTCTCTCTCTCTCTCTCTCTCTCTCTCAATATATATATACTCCTCTAACACTTAGTATGAATAAAGATTCTCTTAAATTCTCTCCTACAAAGGGGATGATATTGGAATGTCATCTGCAACATTCATTCACTTTCCTACACAGTTTGTGCTTTTTCTTAGCAATCAACTAATATCTAAATCACACATGCACTCAGATTACAAAATAAGGTATCTGAGCTAATGCAATCTGTTATTCTGAGTCAGAGTAGGGGGAAGACAATTCCAAACTGTAGTTACATCCAAGAGCATGGACTTTAACAACTTGTGAATCAGTAGAAGACAAGACAATGTATAGACACAGTTGTTTCTTTTGGTTTGGTTTGGTTTAGCTTTGCTTATTTCAGTTACTCACAATCATTATAAGAAACACAGAGAAACACTGATTAATGCCTGTATCTTGAACTGAATGCAAATAGGGGCCCTAGAACCAACATTATATTTCTATTACAATATACAATATATATTTTTAGAGATTTTCTTTTCATTAGCTATCATACACACACACATACAACAAGTTTAAGAAATGTTCCTAAATAAATGACCCAAATAGCAGCTTAATGATTCAGATGCAGATATTTTCACCCAATCAATAGACTGAAGCATCTGACCCCTGTTGTTGAATTAATGAGGTTGAAAGATCTTAAAGAAAAAGGCATTCCTGTAGTAGGATCCCTGTCTCAATTAAACTGTTCCCCCAAGATGTCTGAAACTCTGGCCCAACAAAGAGACAGAATGCTCCTGCTGATATGAGGCCTCCAACACACATACCCATCCTTATAAAAGGTGAAAAGCTTGAATCTTTCTTATTTAGAGATTATACATTTGATATACTTCAAAGTCATAAGAGAATGCTTGAGGATTCAACAGAGCATATCTAATTTCACTTTTAGTATAAAGAAAATTGTCACCTTCCTTTGGTCAAATACAGTATTTAATGTTCTCCCTTGTAGATGTCACCAAGATCTAAGGCCATATTTGGGGAAAGGAAAAGACTGAAGCTCACTGAGCCTCACACAGGGTAATTTTCTTGGCCACTTCAGAAAGCAAGGAGTGCGAGAGACATCTTGGGAATAGAAGAGTTCTGAGAACCTCTTCTCAGAATGAGACATTCTAAGACCACAGTCAACAGAGGGGAAATCGTGAAAATCTTGGATCCTAAAGTAGAGGTCCCAAGTCTTATTTTCCAGGTTAGAAATGTCCAGTTCAGCTATGGTCATCATGGGAATTTCCTAGGCTCCACTGAGAACTGTAACTTCCAAGAATTTTCCCCATATACATACCCTGTGTAACAACTTTGAGTGTCCAGGCAATGGTCACAACAATCTCCCAACATGATAAATAATTATGCATGAATTGATGTTTCCACAAGGCTGTTTTCAGCTGCACACATCTGTGAATAAAAGATACGAATGGGGCATTTTGATGACCAATTTTGAGGCACAGGATATGGGAGACAATTTCAGTTTTCTATTTTCTGCCCTATCATCTAAAAGGGGAGAAATGTGAGGTGACATTGTTCACATATGTGTTGTGTGGATATCTTGGACAAATGGGATATGTTTAAAGAAAACTTAGTTGATCGAGGTATTTGTCAGGCAAATCCAGTAGAGAATCTATGCTGGTTCTTTAATTGCAGAGATGGATCTGAAGTGTCCTAGTACAGAGGGTAGAGGTCTGAAACTCCCCTTCTACACAGAAGCTACTTCTGAGAGTCCTTTCAATAGATTTTGATTTCCAAAGGCCCCTTTTGATGAAACTGAATGTTTAAAATCCACTTGGTAAATGGAAGTAGACAATAGACCCATACTCCTACTGGGAAGACAGGGATTGTTAGATGCCCTTTTATGTATAAGTCTCCCATGGTCTAAAAGCCTTTTAAGGAAATAAAGGCTCAAAACTACATGGTTGGAATAGGAATATTCAATGTAAGGTATAATAATACATGTTTTGGGCCACACTTTGCTAATAGGTTCTAGGGCCTTGTTAGTCCTAGGAGAGTTGTGACATTATATTCAGTTTAGTGAGAAAAAGTAAGTTAACATTGGAAAATATGAGCCCAATGTAGGAAAGGAAATCTCTGAATCCCTACTGCAAGAGGAGGACAGAAACTTCTTGAGGCAGACTGTGACGTTGCCATATAAACTTCTGTCCAAGGTAAAAGTCTCTGGTACCTTATACAGTGGAGTATGTTTCCAGCAATGATTATCAATTTTCAATTCTTATTCAGAGTTTTTTTTTTATTTTTTTTATTTTCATAGTTTGTGTTCATTGAGGAGATACAAGGAAGCAACATATTCCTTCTTCCAAAGGCTTTCGATGACTGTTGCTGGCTAGGATACTTCTTTGACTTTATTCATTATCCAGGTCTAAGCAGAATTAATGAAGTTATTTCATTTCTATTGACTTGTGTGGAAACAGATGGCACAGGTACTTTGATCCAGTTTGAAATATCACTATGGGACTTCACACCAGAGTGAACTAGGGTACCTGTTTACAGAAGGAGTCACTTTTGGAAATTTTCCTGATAAGTTAGGGATAAAACTACTTTGACCATATATAGGAATATCATTTTTGAGAAAGAGAATATGTTGGGAGGATAAAGAAGATAGGAAAGATCACAGAATCCCTCAGCAAATGTTTATCTTTGGAATTTGAAGAAGATGTCGAAAACAGCTTATCAAGTGCAAATGAACTCACAATTCAGAAAACATATGTGTTCTGAGAAATTAAGGTGTGTTTGCCAACAATCAGAGCATTTTTCTTACGAATTGTTTGGTAACCTCTTGCTCTATGTTCTCTGTAAAGCAGCATGCCAGGCATAGCCAACAAAGAGGGCACTGCTCTATTTCAAGTGACAGGCTTAAAAATAGAAGTTAGGTTATGGCTTATATATTTACTGTCATGTCTCAGGACATCATTTCAGAGTTGCTTGACATCCCTTCTTTATTTGAGCATGCCTGGCCACCCAGGAAACATTGGAAATTTTAGGAACTCCTAGACGAATAGTCCTGAGGATCCTGAGGATTCTATTAAGACAAGTAAATTTTCTGAGATATGCATGGTCAAGAGATGTTGATTTAAATTTTCCACAAGCGAAAATAAACATCAACTTTAGTTTTCATGTTAGTGGCTTTTCAGTAGGCTCCCTAAGCAACAAAATTTGTATTAAGACCTTTTCAAACTGAAGGGTGTGTCTATATTTCCCCAATTCAAAGATAAAATGTAAATTTGTTCCTTGTCAGAGTATTTACGTCAAAGATTCTTCATTGAAAAGTTTTTGAACCTAGAGTTTACCTTGAACTGAAGGGAAAATCTGGGAAACATTAGTATATATATTTAAGGTTCAGTCCATAATATCAGTAAGTTGTGTGGGATTCCTCGACCTAAAAGTATGTCCAAAACTCCTTTGGACAAGCTGGTATAATCAGAGACTCGCTTTGCTTCAGGGTAAGATCTGATGACTCCTTAATCTAAGACAGATGGAGTAAGTATTACTTGGGGAGAAAGGAGGTGGTGTTGTCCTTGTAACAAGAGAGATGATCAGAGTATGAAAATCTCCATAATAGTTTGTACAAAAAATTGCTTACCTTAACTCATAAGGTCCTCCTTTGCCACACCTAATGGTTCTTCACATTCTGGAGTATTCATATCTTTAGCAGAATTAGCAAGACACCAAATATTGATACCATGATTCATGAAAAGCTTGAGCTACTGTCTTCAGCATGATTGCCTCCTAAGAATTATGTTCAACCACCAGAACTGTGTTAGAATGATGATTTCACACCATGTCATGTGACTGAAGTCAAGGAAGTGGCATAAGGTTCCAGGATTGGCCTCCTCGACTTGATTTATCTGAAATGTGACCAGAGGGAGAAAAATGCTCCTTGTCAGAGGTAAAATATCCCATGGGTTCCCGAACAGAAATGATTTTTATGAGAGCCCAATGACTCAAAGGGGTGACTTTTAAGACCTCAGTCATCACAGGAAGGGAAACACCATAAGTGTGGAACCAAGTAAGTCCCTTGATCCTGTTGGCCAGTAGGGGAGTATAACTGTTTACCTTCTGTAGAGGAGGTTGGACCAGGCACTCCTTAAATCCACATCTTCAGAGAACTCTAGAAAATTCTTATCCCTGAGGACTCTACTGCACACTTGACAGCACTCTGAGGTTTTTTCTGACAAGACTGCTCAAAGTCCCTGGATCTGTTCCCTATTTATACTTACAATAGGCCACACAAGAATGGATGTTGAGGACAATTACCTTTATGATGAGCAACTTAAAGAGAGATGACCTTGGATCTAGGCTGAAGTTTTTATTCATTGGCCATGGGACTTGAAACCAGACTTCTCTGAGTTTATTGGGGTTGAAAGGTGTATCCCCTAAACAATAATTTCTGAGAGAGAATCTCTGGTCTATATTAGTTGAATGGTAGACCTGAGTAAGCCATGAACAAAGAGTGAAACTCCTGTGAATTCTTGGTACCAACGGTTTAGTTTTAAGCACACCAGATCTGTACTTGAATGTATGAGACACACTCCTTACTCTCAAATGTCAGTTCTATACTTTCTTCATCAGAGGGACATGCCTCAGACCCCTCCAGTGCAGACAGAGAAAGAACAAAGTGTTTTTATTCAAGGTCAGCAGACCCCTTTGTCATATCCTTAATGTCAGGGACTACTATGTTTAGAGGAAGTAAGGCTAAGGCCTTCTTCAAAAGATAATCCAACTGGGGGTCAGCCCCCTTGAAATCATGGGATACTTTACTTCTAAGGTTGTGTGACTTGACGGAGTTGCTATTTATGCTGGAAATATAAATTATCCCGGTTCTGGTGGGGTACATCTGAAGCCCCATTGTGAATTCATCAATGCTATTGCATGGTGATATTAAAAAGCCATATTTGTGGCCAAATTAAGATGTTGTTGAAGTCTGAAGTCTTGCTTCTCATGTCATATGTCTCCAGATATCTTCATTCATTGAGGACCTATATGACACCTTTGTTCTGAAGTGATAATTTTGAGGGCAATTAAAGAATGTCTGAAAATTTTGGTTCTCATGAGTCAATGCAGCCTTCAACACTGGTGAGTTTCTAACATATTTGATGTAGAATGGGTATGTCTGAACCACTGTTAGCTTATTGAAGGAAGTTGTGAGGCACATATATTCAATTTCATGTATATGTTTATACTGTCACTGCCTTCAAACATACCATAAGGTGGCATCAGGTCCCATTTTAGATTGTTGTGAGCCACCATGTGTTTTCTGGGTTTTCAACTCAGGACCTATGGAAAAGCATTCTGTGCTCTTAACTGCTGAGCCATTTTTGCAGCTCCAGCACATTGGTTCTAGACAGCTTAGTTTAAGGTCACTTAGGGAATTGGGTAAAATCTGAGAATACCTATTTCAGCATGGGCAGATCAGAAGACCCTTTGGTATACAGTATTTTGGATGATCTGTGGTTCTTAAGCTGTAAGTCTAAAAATTAATAGAGAAAAATATCTGTATTTGGATTACTGGTTTAGAGCAATTGCACCTCACATATCCTTGAGTCATGGAGAGTGCATTACACCCCACTTCAAACATAGGGGAATACATCTTAGGGTTCTCTCAAAGAAACACAATTTGGAGGACCCTTTGAAAGGAGGAAAATGTTGATTTATCCACAAATAACCTATTAAAAATAACATCCATTAGAGGTAGAAAGTCTCATACCACATTTGGGAAAGCAGAAATATTAAACACTCTTGTATCTTTTCAAGATAAAAGGTCAATTTTGGGAGGTAAGAAAGCCTGAATATTTCATTATCGAGGCTTCCTGGGAACCCAGAATATGAATATCATGCAGGCCATGCAACAGCATAATCAATCGTCAGTATGCTAGGAGGAACTTCCCAGTTATTTCTCCTGGTAAATCAGCTGCCTACTTCTGAACATGGCAAGGCTTACTCGTTTCTACTGGACAACATATAAGTATATGTCCTGGGTTTATGAAATTGCTGGCTACTCTTAGACTCCAGCCATTGAAGCAAATGGGTCCAGATCCTTGGACTGAGGTAATGAGGTCAGAGGATCAGAAAAAGGAGCACTCAATCAAGGAAATCGATTTGCCATGGATTACATCAGATCTAGTTAGTCTAGGTCCTCAATGATCAGAAGAAGCACATACTATTCTACATGAGCTGGAAATTATATAGCACACTCTTATGGCTACAAATTGTTAGATACTCTTAATCAGAAGGGGAGGTTTGTTTGTACTTTTAGTCCAAGGGACATATGTGATGCTTCAATGTGCATCTGAAGCAGCTAGGAGTAGAAATTGTAAGATGTAGAGATGGTTGATGAGAAGTAAAAGTTCTAAACTCATGTTGCTCATAAGGGGCAAAGAAAGGGAAAAACAGGGCAGCCTGTGGGTCAAAAAAAGAACTGAAAATGCCAGGGTAAAAGAGAGAAGGGCACTGGCCACCCTCTTGAGAAGGACTACCTTACAGGATCCATTTGGCAAGCTGTAAAGTTCTGGTGTGTCCTTGGGTCAAAGGAGTAATTCGGGAGTGAGGATTAAGTCATAAGCTTCCTAGAGCATTTATGATATCTCTTTTTTCATAGAAAGCATCTGTGAAGCACATTTTTTTTAGATTGGGCATTTGAGAGCCTGCCTCTTTCAGGCTAAAGCATTCTGAGCCTTACTGAAAGAGGACACATAGCCAATGTCCCTTTGGTGAGAACTGGAAAGTCTGAGTTCACAATGCTCAGACTGATATGGTCTGACTTTCCCTTTTAGGGGAGAAGAAAGAACTACAGCTCCCCTTTTGCTCCATGATCCTTTTGAAATTGATTTTGATATGATGTATATATTTGTGGCCTCCTAGGACAGAAGTGTCACAAAGGGACACCCAAATTCACATTGTAATGATTGTTTTCTCCCTGGGCAAGAGAGAGCAAGTATCATGTCCTGTGTTTGAGATATTACGTGTAATTACTTTGCATAACAGGGAATGAAGTGGCAGCTCCATTTGGAATGTATGGATGTATGAATCCCACTAGGAAAATAGCCAATGCTGTGGGCTCCCATTTTTGTATTAATGGAAGTTATGTGTTTCTCTCTCTTTGGCAGTAGAAACATGTTTTGAGCACTACTTAGTAAAAACAGGGTGGTTGATATCCTCTTGGGGTGATGACAAGAATTTGACACCTCTATGGGGACTTTCTCCATCTGGAGATAACTCAATGCCTTCTTGTTCTGCAGGAGAAGTTTACAGGGCTATTTGGGTATTAGAGGCACTACTCTCTCTCCTCCTATTAGAAGTAGCATTTCAGAGAATCTCATGAGGAGACATGAAATGTCTGAGGCTCTCTTCATGAGGAATAGAGTGGTTTATGTGCACTTTTCTCTAGGCATGGATCATGGTTTGCCACTCTCATGTTCTGAATGGGAAGCTTGACTGTCCCATTGTTCAGAACGGTCCTTTTCTGATAAGATAAAATAGATTTGGATGGTCTGTATTCACCTTGGTATGGTGGAGGACTTCTGAGGCCCTCCTCATGAGATGGTGAGCATCCAAAGGCTCCTTTAGCAGCATCAGAAGTAGTGAGGGTTATGGTAGTCACAGTTTTAAGATTTGCAACTTTTTTTCTTAGATGTGCAAGATCTTACCAGCATTTTGGAATAGTGGCAGTGTTTCCAGCTAGCATCTTTTTAGAGGACAGGTTTCAGGCCTGCTTGATCTACAGAGGAAAACATTAGTCTTATTTTTTGCAGTATAGAAGGTTTGGGACAACCCCTTGGATGAGGAGAATAACTGAGATCTTTCTTATAAGGAATGCTAGATGTGAAACTCAATTGTGAAGATTAAAAGGGGGAGATGCTTCTTGGAGGAGTAGAGGTAGGACTGGATTCCTTTCAGCATACTTGGAAGATGTGAGGCTACCTTTGGCAGAAGAGATGCATTTTAAAACATCAAGTTCTGAGAGGCAGTATCTGATATCTCCTTCTGAAAATGAGACATGTTTCAATGTCCTTTGGTTAGAATTGGAAGTACTCGGGCTCTTCCTCTGATAAGAGTAACTATCTGGCCATCTTCATGAGAAGGGGTTGGAATTAAGTCCCTGTCTGTACAAAGTGACAGTCTGGGAAATTCTGTTGAAAAGGAAGTACCCACAGTGTCTTTTCTAGATGGCATAGGTTCTAGAATCCCCTTAGCTAGTTGAGAAATTTCTAGATATTCCTGGGCTAATGTTGGTGTTCCAAGGATCCCTTGATCAGATACTAAAGGGCTCAGCCCATCTACATTGTGTTTCATAAGACACAGAGACCCTGGCACAGATAGCAAAGATTCTAGAGACCCTGCCACAGATTCTGAACTCTTAGAAACAGATTGGTTACATGGCAGAGATTCTTCCAACTCTGGACTAAGTGTTGAAGAAACTGGTAATCTGGGAGAATTTTATGTGGCTGACAAAGATTCTATGATCTCTTGGGTGACAGATGGTATTTCCTCACGGTTTTGCATATTTGGCATTGTTTCTAGTTTTTCCTTCACAGAATTAGAAAGTCCAAGATCTTAGGATCAGATGGTGAATATCCTAAAGCCGCATTTTTCTAACAAGGTCCTGGAGACTCTTGGGATAACAAGGAAGTTTCTGAAGGCCGTTGGGCAGATGTTGATGTTCCTACTACACCATGACAAGACAGGGAAGGTCTCTGAGTCAATACGACAGGTTGTGACACTCTCAAATATAATTGGACAGATAAAGGTGATCCTAGATGCACTATGGTAGATGCTGAAAATTCCAAAGCTCCTGGTGTAATATTTGCTATTCCTGGCTTGTGTTTTGTACAGGTGCAACCTTTCATATTCTCCTCTAAAGGACAGGCAAGGGCCTCCAGCTTTTTGAAGAGATAACAAAGGTCCTGGATTCACGTGAACAGATAGGGACATTGTCAAAGGCTCTAGGGTAGATGATAGAGATCCTAGGGTTCCCTGTCCAGATAAAGAAATTGCCATGGATCCTTTGGAAGAACCTGACATATCTGAAGCAGTTGGATCTGTTTTTTGTACCCTTTGTGGAGTATTCAAATACTCATTTGGTCCCTGGTATGAAGTCAAAGGCCCCTCTGTAGGTTTAGAGAGATCTAAAGGTTCTTCTGTGTAAGGAAAGGAATCAAAAGGATTAGGGAAGAAAGTAATGAAATAAGTTGGGCAAAAATTGCAAGTGCCAGAAGTGAGTCATTGGATATCACATATCCTGAGATAGCTGTTGAATTTTTTTTTTGTGCACCTGATGCAAATGAGGAATATCCTAGAGTCCCCTAGGAAGATGGCAAAGGTTCTACAGAGCGTTGTGCAGTTGCCAAAATACTCAGAGATTCTTGGTCAGATCTCAAAATCCTTGCAATATTTTGAGTAGGGTGGGTATATCACTGACACACTGAGGAATATGGTGAGTCTGCTACTGTGTAGTGTGTAGATGTGAACTGAGTTCCTATACATTGTTTATGTAAAGAAGGATTTGAGAGCTTTTGGGAAGTTGTAGATTGTTGTATATACCTTTGTGGACATGTGGACAGATATAAGGTCCTCTTTGCAGAGAGAAAGGGACTCAAACTTTCATGAGAATAATCAGAAGATGCTGGAGTCACTTGTTAAGAGGAAAAAAGACCCAGAGGATTATGAGAACATTCAGAACATTGTGATGTATTCATCATTGCCTATGCTGAGATAGAAAGTTTCAGAGGTCCCTGGGCAAATTACAAAGGTACTGGATTCCCTTGGCCAAATGGGAAAGTCTCTGCATCTCCTTGGAACAATGTCATTGTCTACCAAGTTTTGGAGGTCATGGTGGCAAAGTTCCTAGAGCTGATGAAGTAGACTGAGAAGATGTTACATCTTCTCTCACTCTTTGAAAATGTCCTAAAATACTCTGTGATTCTTTATATTGTGACAATATCCCTGTGAAACCTGTTGAATTTTCTAGATTTCTTTGGTTGAAGAAAAAATAACTTTATATGCATAAAGTTCCCTCTTTGGCCCTGGAAATTTTTGGGGGCTTTTGAAAAGATGGAAAAGCTTGTAGAACCACTGTAGGAGGTACAAGATGCTCCTGAGAACCCAGTAGAGGTGGGCAATGTCCTACATCTGATGGTTAAGGACAAAAGTATTCTTGAGATTTCTGGAAAGGTAGGAAATGTCCAGTTTCCCTTGGGAAAGCTGGGGATTTTTGTGCAAAATTTTGGACAGTTGGCGAAAATTCATAACTGTCTGCAAAGAAGTTGGAGCATTCAAACTATCTTGAGCTTATGAAACATTTTGTGCAGCCCACTGTTTAGATGTGGGCAGTTTTGGAGACCCTTAGGCAGAACAGAAATGCCCAAAAACCTCTTGGGAAGATGAAGAACCTACAGTCCCTTGTGAAGATGAAGAAATTTCCAGAGGCCTTTGATCAATTGACATAGATTCTGGTAGCACTTGAGTATTTTGCATAGACCCCAATCGTCTTGGGGTGGGAGGCAAAGTTCCCACAGTCTGCTTTACAAATATGTACTTTCCTACTGTGGCTTGTGCAGATAAACAATGCCCCCTCAGTGCCCTGAGAATACAAGGAAGACCCTAGAATCATGTCTTTAGTTTTAGTCACTTTCAGACTTCTTTCTTGCGATAGACAAGAATCCCACAGTTCCTTTCTCAGATCTCGAAGATGATGGTGGCACATGTAGTGATATAGTAAGATTCAGATGCAGTCCAGCACATCTGGAGCTGTCTGAAGTCCCTCAGAAAGATGGAGAATATTCATTTGTTTCTGATTCTGCTGGAGAAAAAGCTGAATGCAGTAGAGCCCCTTCAGCAGGTCCTGATTGATGTGTCATTGCCTGGGCTAAGATGGAATGTGTCAGGCCCCCTGGATTGATTGCGAATATACTTGATTCCCTGGACCAGATGGGAATATTTCTACACCTCCTTGAGTAAAAAAATGAATGTCTGCCAGGTTCTTGAGGTGATGATGGCAAACTTCCTAGAGTAAGCAAAACAGATTTAGAAGATCTGACATCCTCTTTCACTCTAGGCAAAGGGCCCATGGTAGTCTCTTTGTGTTTACATTGTCCCAAACCCAATATACCTGTTGAATCAGTCGAAGGTTCTGGATACCTTTGGATGGATGACACAGAACTTTGCACATGCAAAATTCCAATTGCAACTGTGCCATTTTTCTTTTACCCTTAAGAAGTTAGCAAATGTTCTACATTTACAGTGATAGATAGTGGATATCCCTGACCACCTGGTGCAGATAGGTAGTGTTCTGGATAACTTGGGAAATACAAAAACTTCTCCTGATTTTCCTGGCTAGAGAGAACATATTCATTAGTCTGTGGCTAACATGATGAGCATTGTAAGTTGAGCAGATGGAGAAAATATGAGAGCCCTCTAGTAATTAGATGGTTGTTTGAACGACTTTGGTAGAGAAGACAGAGTACCTATAGGTTCTTGTTTGGGTGTGTACAGAGACACTTAGGCAGATAGAGAAGTTCCCAGAACCCTTTGTGCAGATGAAAAAGATCCTAACCTTCCTTCTTCAGGTCAAAAATTCCCAGAAGTACTTGAACAGACTGGAAATGTCCTTGTTCCTGCTTATCACTTTCTTTGTAACCTAGAGTCTCCGGGCTACATGGGAAAATTTCTTCAACTCCCTGGGCAGCTATGGGATGTCCCTACATGGATTCTGAATTCGGGTAAGATTGTCCAGGCACCTGAGTAGATGATGAGTGTAATGAAGAAATTTTTGCAGATACATTCATCTCAAGAGTTGCTTATGGATATAGGGAAGTTGTGACAAGTGTCCGCAAAGATATGGAGGGGCTCGACTTGCTTGTGTTGGTGGCAAATGGCCATGGGGCTTTGGGACATGTTGCAATGTTTCTGTTCCCCTTAGCATACATGAAGACATTCCCCAAGAACCTGAGAATGAAGACAAATGTTTATGAGTACACTGGGCAGAATCTGATATTCCCAGAATCTTTTGGGATGATGATGACTGATCAAAAGACTGTTGAATATATGGTGAAAGGCCTATAGAAGCCTCAACATATATGCTAAGTTTGGTAGATAGCAAATGTGCTAGATCCT
The DNA here is from genome assembly GCF_000001635.26 of Mus musculus. Taxonomy (NCBI): domain Eukaryota; kingdom Metazoa; phylum Chordata; class Mammalia; order Rodentia; family Muridae; genus Mus; species Mus musculus. The sequence goes on from NT_166394.1 coordinate 68,490, forward strand.
TGGGACTACAAAATAAGACTCCTGAGATCATTGGTCATGTTGTGAATGTCCTGTATGACTTGAAGGATGTGGCAAAAGGCCTGTAGTCCCTTGAACAGATGGTGAGTTTTCCTGAGATTCTACCATGTGTGTTGAGTTCCCTAGCTTCTTTTGGAAAGATGCCGAATGTTCTAAAAAACCCTGGGAAAGATGGCAAAGCACCCATAGTTTCTTGGACAGGTATCAAGTGTTCTAGAGTTGTTTTCTTACATCTCACAGTTATTGAATTGCCTGATATAGTTTGCTAGTTTTTGGAAGTTTCTGAGAACCTCATAGAGAAGTTGAGGATTTCACTTTCACTTGGGAATATGACAATGTTGTTGAGATTTTTTGGTTTTTGGGGTGTGTGTGTGTGTGTGTGTGTGTGTGTGTGTGTGTGTGTGTGTGTGTTTGTTTGTTTGTTTTTAAGTCCTGGTGGATGAAGAAGATCTTTTTTCAGATGGAAATTTTTCTGACTTCCTATTTTCAAATTTGGGAGTTAGCATAACCCCTGTAGGAGGCAAAGGATCTGTAGTCCCTTGGAAACATGGCAATTTATACAGATATTCTACTATGTATGATGAGTGCCCTAGCTTCTTCTGGAAAGATGCTGAATGCTCTAATTTCCCTGTGGTATAACTAAAAAACCCTAAGTCCCCTGGACAGTACAGATTGTTCTAGAGGTCTTTGTTTACAACTGACAATTGTTAGAGTTCCTGTTGTAGTGTGAGGAGATGATGGTGGTGCAGATGATGAAGGTTTCACATTCCCTTTGGAAGATAACAATGTTTCCTTAGTTCCCTGGGTAGAGGGAGAAGATATCATAGCCTCTGTATCAGATGGTGGATGTCATCGGTTATCTTGCATAGATAGAGAAAATGTATAAGCCTTCTGAAAAGAACTGAAATTTTTCACAGGTCCTGGTTCAGACGGTGAAATTTTAGAGTCCTAGTTTCAGATTTGGGTAGTCCCATAGTCCTTCTAAGAGATAAAGAATGTTTCTCAGCCCTTTTATTAAATGGAAATATTTGAGCCATCCTATGAGCACCTTGAGTAGATCCTAAAGGCCCTGTTTTACGTCTTGATGGTTCTACAGTCCCCTGTGGTATATAGACTGTCTCAGAATGTCTTTTTCTTATTTGTATTTTGTCCCTTCCTTTTGGGATGATATAAAAGACTATAGGGTCCCTTGTGCCAGTGATGACATTTGAAGAGTTCTTTGCAAATGGAAATACCTAGTGTAGATGGTGAAGAATGCAGAGTCTGTTTAGAAGGTGTGTAAGTGGGCAGTGGTCCTTGGATATTTACCAAAGTTTCTAAGGCCTGGGAAGAAAATGGATAAATTTTCTGAACATTTGGTGCAGTAAGTGAGTCTTTTCCACCATCCTAGGTAGATAGCAAAGAACCTTGATGCCCTTGGCATGATGATGATGATGATGATGATGATGATGATGATTCCAAAGCCTCAGTAGCAATAGCAGGTAAGGAAATTGCTACAGGATCCTAGCCAGAGAGCATGTTTTTTGGAAAAACAGAGACATTTTTCAAATGTCCTGGAGATTTCTGAGGATATAAATATGTCCACATATCCACATCCACAGATGGCAAATGTCCTTTATAAACCTTAGAAGATGAGGAAGTTGCCATATCACCTGGTCAAGAAAGAGAATGAGAGTTCCCTGTTTAGATGTGGAGAGTTCTGGAGTCTGTTGGGCAGTTAAGGATATTCCCACACTCCCTTGAACAGAAGACAAAAGTGCTACACTTCATTCTGAGGATGAGGGTGTTCCCTGTTGCCATTGGGTGAGTGACATTACATTTAGGGGAGAATCTGAGTCATACTGAGATAAATCTAGAACTCCATGAATGTGGGGAAAATTTGATGGCATATCATGATATAATGGTGAAAGGCTCACAGGCTCTGAAGCCACCTGTTTGGGTCCAGGAGCTACAATGGCTGAAGGGGAAATTGGCAGGGATCCTGGACTAAGTGGCAAAGTTCCTACCATCTTTTGGGCAGGTTGACAGATTCTGAGTTTACTTTGGAGAGATAACAATGGTAATAAGTTCTCTTGAGTACTTGGTGAAGTAGCAGCTGTACTCTGGGTAGTTGTGGAACAATCCACAGGCCTTTGCAAGGACATCAAAATTCCTGAAAACTCAGGTGAGCCTGAAGAAGATTCTAGAGGTCCATGAGTTGAGATTCCATGTCCTGAAACTCATTGTGCTGATGAGGAAAGATCCAGATCTCCTGGAAGGTGGAGTGAATGTCCTGAATAACTTTTTGAAGATGGAATATTTTTCTAAACACCTTGGCCAGATGACAAAGTTCCATAGTTCCATGGGCACCCAGATATCCTGGGAAAAATCCTGAAAAACCAAAACACCTTTGCATAGGTGACAAAGTTTCTAGATGCCCATGGTTAAATAATGATGGTCTCACATATCCTAGAGCAGATGGTAAATGTCCTACAACAATAATGTTTTAGTCAGAAGCGTTTTTAGATACTTTAGAAGATATGAAAATTTTCTGGTGTGTTTGGGCTAAAGACAAGTTCTAGATGTTTTTTTAGATGTGGACTTTCCCTCAGGCCCTTGATTTCACAAAGGAGATTGTGTAGTCCTGAAGTCTGATTTGCAAAAGGACAAATTACCTTAAGCATGGTCAAAATGTTCTGCATCATTTGAGAAAGATGAAGAAAATTCCTGGGCCAGATAGTAAACACATAAGAGCCTTTTGGTTAGATAATCTTGAGCCTTTTGGGGAAATATGGATTGTCCAACATGCCCTTTGGTAGACTGAAGGTGTGAGACTCACCTGAGGAGAAATTGTAGCTTTTGATGTTTCTTTGGCATCAGGGGATGTTTCAAGTCCCCCCCCCCCTTTTTTTTTTTAAGAAAATGTTCTGTAGTCTCCTTTGTTAGAAAGATCAAATCTTAACCTGTTTTTTTTTCTTCTTCTATAAACTGGATGACTGTGTATTATTTTGGTAGAGGGAAAATGTCTACTACTTCCTACCAGAGAAGGCATGGAAAAGAAACACTCTTGGGTAGATGGAGATAATTGTAAAGCACCTTGTTCAAATATCACAAATCCTATGACCTTCTGCACAGATGGCGAAGGTCTTAATATGTCTTTTGTAAGTGTGCAAGTCTTAAACTTGGCTTTAAGATGAGGGGAAGGCCCTAGAGATACCTGTGTAGATATGGTTTCTTCTAGAGCATCATGGACAAGTGTAAAAGATCTAAGAGCCTCATAGGCAGGTAGTGAAATTTCACTACCTCCCTGTCTACTAATGAAAGTGGCATCTCCTTAGAGCATCATGGATAGGTGTATAAGGTATAAAATCCCCATGGACAGGTAGTCGAATTTCTTGAGTTCCTTGTGTACTAGTGGAAGTTCCAAGAAACTTTTCTTCAGATGGAAAAGTGGATAACAACTTCTGTATAGAATTTTCAGGTGTCATAGACAGCTTGATGGGCAAAACAGCTTCCATGGAGCCTTTTGAATATGAATTAGAACCCAGAGGAGTTTTGGCATTTGAAAATTTCTAGAGACTTATGCTGGCATGAAGAAGGACCAACAGGCTTTTGTGTAGGGGGGTAAGAATCTATAGTATCTTGTTTAGTTGGGGAAGAAGGCTGATCCTCCTGAGGTGATAGGGAAGATCTAATAGTCTCCTATAAAATTTGGGGCAGCTCAAATTTTCTGAATTTGGAGGGATGCTGAGGACCCTCTTCTTTAGGGTTCAGAGTGTTAACTGGTATGGTGTCCACTCTAAGTCGCCCTTTGAAAGATTGAGAAGGTCTCAGACTGCCTGTGGAAGATGCTGATGATTCTAGTTCACTTCCTGTATGTGCAGAAGCGAAAGGCCTTTTGGAAGACTCAGGAATTTCTACCACGTCTTGAGTATGTATGGAACTCACAAGATCCTATTCTAGGAATGGCAAATATCCTTGAGCTCCTGGTGTAGGTGTGGACATTTTTCTCTTTCCTTGGGCATTTATTAGAGGTTTGAGGCTCACTTGGGACATTGTGATTGCATGTATTCCCCTTTGGACTGAAATAGATGATGTGAGCACATTTCTTATTGGTAGAGGACTTTGAAAGCCCTCTTGGTTTCATGGAGAATGACTGAAATTCCCTTGGTCAGGAGGGTCAGGTCTCAAAATAACTCTAGTAGGAACAGATTGCATAGGACACTTTGGGGGGAAAGAAAAACATCTTTGGATGTCTTTCTGAGAAGACTTTGCTCTCTGCCCTGTTTTGGCAGCTGGCAAACATTTTCAACTCTGCTAGGGAAAGGATGTGGGACATGATACTCTTGGGACAAATCACTGACATTACCCTTGGGGGAAAAAGGTTTAGAGCCCCCTTTTTGTGACTTACACTCCTGTTGTAGGTCCTCTTGACCAGAGGGTTCTTCTCCAAAATGCTTTGGAAGAAAATTGGAAAGATGAGAGTCATGTAGTGTAATGGATAACCTTTTGGAAAGCCTTCTGGAAGAGCAGGCATTATGATTTTACTGTCAGCACAAGTGAGTAGTCTTTGAGATGCCTGTGCAGATGTTCAATGTCCCATAGAGTCTTGGAAAAATTTGGATAGTTCCATTACCTCTTGGCTGGATAAGGAAAGACCCTGAGTATTTTGGGGAGAATTAGGAGATCCCAGATATCCTTGGCTAGATCGGGAAGGGTGTAAGGAACCTTTAATGTTTGGGGAAATTTCCTGTCCATGTTGGCTAGCAGAAGAGTAGGCAGAAGATGGCCCAGACACTGTGTGATATTCTTTGAACTTTTTAATGGCATCTCCAGTACCGTGTTTGGAAGATATTACAGGCATTCAGGCATCCAACTGGTGAAAATCCATAGGTTCTTCACCCAGTGGACATAGGCTGGCTTCTTTCCACCCGTCTATGCATGGGCACAGCAGATGAGGCCACTCATTTTCTAGAGGAAGGCTGTAAAACAGATTGTCTGGTATCCCTGGTTAGAGGATTACTCGTGAACTCAGGAAACCTCAGAGGAAGTGTAACTGTCCATTTTATGTTCTCTTTTAGATCCTTCAGAGGGTCCAGTGTCCTGTTATTGGATGAATGCTTTATAAGAGCTTTGGGTTTCTGTAACTTTTCTGTAACATGAGATCAGGTTTTTTTTTTTTTTTTTTTGAATCTCTCGTCTTCATAGGGTTTTGGGCACCTGAACTTGTGCCAATTCTGTATATGGAGCCCTGGAGTCACAAAATCCCTCGAGTCTCTGCTGGCCAACTGCTTCCCCTGTTAGTTTAAGGTGTAAAATCCAGTTGGGGGACAGTGAAGGGAGTCCAAGTCTATGGAGGCTATGAAATCAGTTGCGGTAGGGTATCACTATTCTTTGGGCTACACTTAAGGGTGTTCCAGGCACTGGAGGATGTGAAACCTGCGGTATGTGGTCATAGTGTCAAGGCTGGGCTGAGGCTCACTGCTATTTCTCCACATGTCTTGCTATTTGATCATTAAGGAAATTGTTCAAGAAACATTAAATAGATGACTGCCCCTTAAAGGGGCAGTGAATGTACTTGGCAAAAGTGACTTGTAACAAGAAACGCTTATGCAGCATCCCTCCTGAGAATTGTGGACATATAAGAAGGCACATCACAAAGAATATAAGTTACAGTGGCCTCAGAAATCAAGTAAAGTTTGAGAAAGGCTGTCCTCAAGCCTTCTCAGGCCAGTCCCGAGCCTAGATGATTGTTGTTCTCTTGCCTGCACAGGTCAATCTGGAGCGTGCAGTTTGGCTGTCCTCCTGTTTGCACTGGCCAGTCCTGAGCTACCTCATATTAGCAGGGCAATCATCCAAAGTTTCTGAATGAGGAGGGACCCAGAAGACCCTCATCTTTAGGGTTCAGAGTGCTACCTGGTTTGGTGCCCACTCTAAGGGTTCATGACAAGGAATTGTTGAAGGCAAAGCATGGTTGGAAATTAAGGACATGGTGTTCTTAGGAAACTATGCTCTGAAGTCCATCTTACTCCAGGATAGATCCCTCTAACCTAAGGTCATCAGTGACTGTTGCAGTGATGTTTGTTTCTGTCTCATAACTGAATGGGAAAGGCTTATCCATACCCTTGCTTCTCAGAGGCTATGGGGCTAAACAAACACTGGCATATTTGCTAGGGAAAGAACAGGTGTTAATATTTGAATAGAACATAGAATGCATGGAATAGATATCACAGATATTATTTCGAATTTTAAAAACGACCTCTCCTAGATAAATCTGTGATAACTGGATGCTGAAAGACATCTCTAAATTATAAATAATACTTACTGCAATATCATTATTGTGCAATTAATATGCTATTGTTCAGAGAATAAGGGCAAAACTTTAGTAATCTCTTTATAGTACAAATGAAAGTTTTATTTCAAATACTTATATCTGTGTTTGACTAGATTCAGAACACAGACAAAGTTGGACTCCTGAAAATAGCACTTGTGGCCTTAAACAATTGCTTTGTCTGTCACAGTTAGTGAGTTGGGTTCCTATTACTTTTTCATATTTGGATTGCTTGTTGAAGGTCATATAATTCTCCTGAAGGACAACAGGCAAATGGCTCACATCAGTGGCAACACATGGACCATTCAGTTTGAGTCCAATGATGCAGCCGGTATATAGTTGCACAGAATGATTTATTAAACCCTTAGTTAAACTGATTCTTTGAGAGGTCATGTTTTATAGAAATTGATACACTAAGAAAGTGTAAAATTGAGGCTATAAGTGAAGATCCTTCTTTACTGACACAGAAACTTCGTTTGCCTGTTGCATACCTTGCCAGTTTTCTAAGAGCAGTTTTTGATCTTGCTGGATGAAAGGTGTTTATTTGGCTCCTCTCTTTGATTTTTCTGAAGGATTTCGGTTTCCCTTTGGCTACACAGCAATAAAGGCTTGCATCATTCAGAAACACAGGGGCACTTTCTAATATCTAATTATTTCTTTGTGTCATTGCCTCAATGCTATGCCATAAGTTCTTTCTTCTTGGAATTCCTGAATGCTTTAGCACCCCCTTTCTTTGTTTAACTCTAATTTATCTCAGTAGTTTATATTTAAAAGCCATTTACTGTCAGAATATCCACTCATTTCCTACAATAGGGGGTAACTTGTATTCTGGCTAATTCTGTATTCACTGTGCTTTTCTGAATTTCCAGTTGGTCTTTTTACATCTTTGAAAACATTAAATTTAAGTACCAGAATAATCCTGCTAGGCATGAAGAACTTGCTGTATGGTAAAATGGGTAGGAAATTATAAGTATCAATTCAGATAATATATACCTTTTGAGAATTAGCTTCACATTTCTAATGTCCGAACAAAATAGCTTTCTTGATTTAAGTTACAGTTGCTATGTTTCACTCAGATAATCTATAAAGGCAAAATGAGTAGTGGTTTATAAATGAAGAAATGTCTGCTTTAAGCATGATAATATTGAAAAGAAATTACAATTTTTCACTTTGAAATTAAATCTCTGAAGATGATAACTTAACTTGTGTTTGGAAAAGATTTCTGTGAATTTTTAAAAATATCATTATTAATATCAGCAGTATAAAGTTGTTCAAACAAAATGACTTTTTTTCATTGTAAATTTAATAACGAAAATAACTGAATAGTAGGTTTGTAGCATTTGACACAGTAATTAATATTCTTTAATAAATGTTTTAAATTCTGTTCATTTTCTTTGTCAGAGTACAAAGGAATAAGATTCCTTAGAGCATTTTCAGAAATATGCTTTTATTGGTTTAACTTATTGCAATGTGTACTAAAAAAATCCACTGTTGTCTTGGTGATTTCCAAATTTATTCTGTCTGTCTCTGTCTCTGTCTCCATCTCTGTCTACGTCTCCATGTCCCTCTCTCTCTCTCTCTCTCTCTCTCTCTCTCTCTCTCTCTCTCTCTCTCTCTCTCCCTCTGTGTGTGTATGTGTGTGTGTGAATGTTTGGGTGTGTGTAGAATGGCTGAGACAGAATGGGGGTGGATCTCAATGGCATGTATGTATAATGTTTTTTCATGTATGAAGCTGTACATATATATCATATGTACACACACAAAAACACACACACATATATATATATGTGTATATGTATGTGTGTATATGTGTATAATGTATATATATGTATATGTATTGATGTATATGTGTATGTATATACATATACACAAACACATACACATACACATAAACACACACACATAAACACACACACACACACACTCACACACACACACACACAAACACACACACACACACACACACACACACACATATATATATATATATATATATATATGTATATATATATATATATATATATATATATATATATATATACATATATATATATATATATGATGTAATTTTAGTCAAAGGAAAAGTAGCTTGCCACAGACAAACCTCACTTAGGTCCTGGATCCATTGGCATAACTTGGGTTCTGGGTACAGGTAGGCAAGGATTAGCCAAGAAGAGGGGCTGAGAAACTGACACGACCAAACAGAGGGTTGATCTGAATGTAATTTTTCTCAAAGCGAGCACTAGTCTTATAAGTGACTTTTACACAAAATAGAGGAATGCCTACAAAGGACTGGGAGGGACCAATTGGGATAGAATTCAATGTTAACAACTGTGATTACAAACAGCCCCCCTCCAAGGTTTGCTTAATCTTAGAAGCCATAGGCAAGAGTCTCATGCCCTTGCAATAGTTCCTCTTCTAGTCTATCACATATTACCCCTCCACCCTAGGCCATTGTAAATTCCTGTGCATGGTTGAAACTCAACTATCTATAGTTCTAAGTATCTATTCTGCTTGATCCTTATAACATAACATTCCTTATTTCGAGATAATGGTAAATTCTTGCATATGGTAGTTTGTCCTGAGATTTCTAACTCTATGTAGCAGTTAGTAATGCCTGATTTCTTTCACTGTCTCTCTTACAATACTAGAGGTTAATCTGAATGTACCCAAATAGGCAGCATCCTTACTGAATTCAAAGACCATGGTTTGCTCAAGGACTGCCTAGGAGAGGAATTTATATGTGTGGAATCTAACTTAGCAATATGTCAAAACCAATCCTTAGAGGCACTTACAATAAATCAATATTAAGAGAAAGCACACAGATCCATTTACCGACTAAAGCAAGGGCACTGCAGCATTCATTATACATGTTGCCATGAATACAGGAGACTAAGTTTCCATGAATTTTTCGCCTCAGGACCATGTCTAGGCTTTTTGGCCTGTCAGGCGGGTCACTACTCGTGTGTTTGTAGCAGTTGCTGAAATCAAGGCATTTGGAGGAAAATGGATGGAAGGAGAGTGTTTTGTTAGGTGAGTTAACACAGATTTGGAATGAGGGTATTAACATAGGTTTGCTCTCATACGGGTTTGAGATCATTTTTATATATTTTCATGCATGTGTGTGGTTGAGTGATATTATTATCTAGGAGAAAGATAGAAAACAAAGTAGAATACATATCATAAAAAATATAAAATGGTGTGTAGCAATTGCTGTATTATTGCCGTGATAAACCATTTTTACCAAGACAACTAGTAGAAGGAAAGCTTTTTTTGTCTTATCATTCCAGAGAGATAAGATTTCGTCATGATGCCACAACTCAGCCCTGAGGCAGAGATGGGGCTCCAGAACTCCTCCCACATACAAAGATACCTTGACTACCAGATCTGTCATAGCCAAGCTCACAGATGAGATACCCCTTGCAGCAATACCTGGACTACCTGGGACCTCCAGGGTCCCTGTGCAGGCAAAACCTATTTGTCTTGCCCTGCTACAGACACATCTTCTTTTTGGCCCACTTCTTGGCCTGTGCCAGAGCCACTTTTCCAGATCCCATCCCACAAACCTAGACAGCCTGATTCCTGGTAGCTGAATCACAACCAGTACACAAGCTCATACAAGGAACAGGATCCAGTCAGAAACAATAAGCCAAGTTAAAATCTGAGATAAACAGATATCAAGAGGCAAGTGAAAAATAGGAAAAGACCCAAAAAACACTGAAAACTTTAAAAAATCAACAAAACCCTAAAAAAAGAAAACTATCTACATTTAAATTCTAATACTAAGAACATAAAACACTAACAAAATATCCCAAAATTTAAAAAAAAGACAAACAAACACATTTCTAGAACTCTAAAAAGAGCTCCCCCCCAAAAAAACTAAAACCTTTAACAAACCCATAGCCAAAAAGAAACAAACAACAGCAACAAAACAAAACAGATAGGTTTAAAAAAACATCCTAAAATTCTTTAAAAGCCCTAAAAAATCCTAATAACCCAAAATACCGTAAAATCCATATGAATTCAAGAAACATCCAACCCCCCAAAAAATAAACCCCCAAAAAACCCTAAAACCCCCCAAAATCCAAAATTATTTTTAAAATCATAAAAAAACTAAAACCCTACATAAAGTCCCCAAGTCATTCAATCCCCGCTAAAATTGTAAAAACTCTAAAATACTTATAACACCATAAAGATACCTAAAACCTTAAAAATAGGAAACCCTCAAAAACCTTAACATCTTTAAACAAACCCTAAAAAAGCCCTAAAAAGCTTTCTAAAATAACCTAAAGTGCTTTATATTTCATATATTTTATCTATCTACCTATCTACCTCTCTACCTCTCAGCCTATCTTATCTATCTCATCTATCTCTTCTATCTCATCTATCTATCTATCTATCTATCTATCTATCTATCTATCTATCTATCTATCTATCTATCCATCCATCCATCCATCCATCCATCCATCCATCCATCCACCCACCCACCCATCCATCCATCCATCCATCCATCCATCCATCCATCCATCCACACATCTATCTGGGAGTATCTTGCATGGATGACAAAGATGCTATGATCTCTTTGGTGACAGGTATTATATCTGAATGGTTTTGCATACATGGCCATGTTTATAATTTGTCCTCGGCAAAAAGTCCAAGATCTTTAGGATCAGATGGTGAATAACCTAAAGCCTCTTTTTCCAAACAGGGTTTTTGGGTCTCTTGTGATAAAAAGGAAGTGTCTGAAGGTCATTGTGCAGGTGTTGATAGTCCTACTATACCATGGGCATACAGAGAAAGTCTCTGAGGAAAAAAAATCCAGGTTGTATCACTCAAATCCAATTGGACAGATAAAGGAAACCCTAGACTCACTATGGTAGATAGTGAAATTTCCAAAGCTCCTGGTGAAACATTCGCTATTCCTGGCTTGCTTTTTGTACATGACAAGCTTCCAGATTTTCCTGTAGAAGACAGGCATGGGCCTACAATAAAGAAGGTCCTGATTCACTTGAGCAGATAAGGGCATTGTCAAAGATTCTAGGGCAGATGATACAGGTCATAGTGTTCCCTGTCCAGATAAAGAAATTACCATGACTCCTTTGGAAGAATGAGTAGATCCTGAAGCATCTGAAGCATATGGATCTGTTTGTTGGACCATTTGTGGAGTAATCAAATAATAATTTGGTCTGTAGCATGAAGTTTAAGAACCCTCTGTAGGTTTAGAGTGATTATGTGTAAATGAATGGATTCAAAATGCTTAAGGAAAAAAGTGGGGAACTAAGATGGACAGATATTGCAAGTTACACTGGTGAGTCACTGCATATCACATGTCCTGGGGTAGCTGTTGAAAATGATTGTCCACCTGATGCAAATGATGAATAACCTAGAGTCCCCTGGGGAGATGGAAAAGGTTCTATAGAGCCTTATGCAGTTCCTGAAATACTCAGAGGTCCTTGGATAGATCTAAAAGTCCTTGCTTTATTTGGAGCAGGGTCAGTATATCCCTGACACAGCTGGGAAGTTGGTGAGTCTTCTACTGTATAGTATGTAGATGTGGACTGAGTTCCTATACCTTGTTTATTTAAAGAAGGATTTAAAAGCCTTTGGAACATGGAGAATCTTGGGTAGACATTTGTGGACATGTGGAGAGACATAAGGTCCCCTGTGCAGAGAGGCAGGGACTCACACCTCCAAGAGGAGAATCTGAAGATGCTGGAGTCCCTTGTTCTGAGGAGGAAAGACCTAGAGAATTAGAAGAACATTCATATCATTGGTATGTATTCATCACTGCCTATGCTGAGATAGAAAGTTTCAGAGGCCCCTGGGTAAATTTCAGAGGTGCTAGATACCCTTAGCCAAATGGGAAAGTCTCTGCACATCCTTGGGTAGAATATGAATGTCTAAAAGTTTTTGGAGGTGATGGTGGCAAAGTTCATAGAGTCACTGAAGTTGAATGAGAAGGTTCTATATCCTCTATCACTCCAGGCAAATGCCCTAAACTACTCTGTGAGTCTTTTGTGTGTGTGTGTGTGTCAATATCCATGTGAAACCTCTTGAATTTTCCAGATTTATTTGGTTGAAGAAAAAATAACTTTGTATGTGCAAAGTTCCCTCTTCTGTCCTGAAAATTTTCTTGGGCTTTTGAAAAGATGGAAAAGCTTCTAATACCACATAGGTACAATATGCTCCTGAACACCTAGTAGAGGTGTGAAATGTCCTCCATATGATGGTGAAGGACAAATGGATACTTGACATTTCTGACTAGGTAGGGAAATTCCAGTGTTTTTTGGGAAAGCTGGAATCTTTATGCAAAATGTTGGTAAGATGGAAAAAATCCCATATCTGTTTGCAAAGAAGTTGGAGCATTCAAACTATTTTGAGGAGAAAAAAATATTTTGTGCAGTCCCTTGTTTAGATGTGGACAGTTTTAGAGACCTTTGGGTAGAACAGAAATGTCCAAAGGCCTCTTGGGAAGATGAAGAACTTAGAGTTCCCTGTGAAGCTAAAGAAACTCCCAGAGGCCTCTGATCAGATGACACAGATTCTGGTAGCACCTGAGTATATTTGGTAGACCCCAAAGGTCCTGGAGTGGGAGGAAAAGTTCCCACAGTCTGCACAGTGTGCCCAGACAAAGAACTTTGCACAGGCAAATTTCCAATTGCAACTGTTCAGATATGTACTTTCCTACTATGGCTTGTGCAGATAAACAATGCCCCTCTGTGGCCTGAGAAGATGTGGAATACCCTATAGTACTTTCTTTAGATTTAGTCACTTTCAGACACCTTTCTTCTGATAGACAAGAATCCCACAGTTCCTTACTCAGATCTCAAAGATGATGGTGTCATCTGTAGCTATGTAGTAAGATTCAGATGCAGTCCAGCACATCTGTAAGTGTCTGAAGTCCCTCGGAAAGATGGAGCATATTCATTTGTTTCTGATACAGCTGGGCAAGGAGCTGAATGCAGTAGAACCCTGTCAGTAGGCCTTGAGTGATGTGTCATTGCCTGGGCTGAGATGGAAAGTGCCAGAGGCCCCAGGGTTGATTGCAAATGTGCTAGAATTCCTGGACCAGATGGAAATATTTCTGCACCACCTTTAGGAAAAGATGAATGTCTACCAGGTTCTTGAGGTGATGGTGGCAAAGTTCATAGAATAGGCAAAGCAGATGGAGAAGATTCTATATCCTTCATTACTTGAGGCAATGGGCCCACAGTAGTCTCTGTGTCTTTACATTGTCCCATTCCCAATATCCTTGTGGATTCTGCCAAAGGTTCTACATACCTTTGGATGGATGACAAAGAAATTTGCATAGTCAAAGTTCTCTTTGCAGCTGTGGCACATTCCTTAGACTTTAGAGAGGTCAGAAAATATCCTTGAAACTCTGGACTAGAAAGAGGGTGATCCTGAGTACCTAGTACAGATGATGAGTATGTTACATCTCGTGATGAATGATGAAATGGATTTTTGAGATTTCTGGCGAGGTAGGAACAGACCAATGAACCTCGAAAAAGCTGGGGATTTTTGTCCAAAATGTTAGAAAGAGGAGAAAATCTCATAGCTTCCTGGCAATATGTTGGATGATGCACAGTCTTTGGAGAAGATGTCACAGTTTCTACAGACCCTAATTTTGATGTGGACAGTTTTAGAGACCCTTGGTTAGAAAGGGATATTCCAAAAGCCTCTATGGAAGACGAAGAGCCTAGAGTTCCCGTTGAAGTTAAATAAATTCCCAGAGGCCTCTGATCAGATGACAATGACTCTGAGACTACAAGAGTCACTTGTGTAGACCCCAAAGGTCCTGTAGTGGTATCCAAAGTTTCCAAGTCTGCTTTGCAGACATGGACTTTCATACTGTGGCTTGTGCAGATAAAGAATGCCCCATAGTATTCTGAGCATAAGCATACGACCCTATAGATGTTTCTTTAAATTTAGCCCTTGTTCAGATAAGCAAGTTTCCACAGTTCCTTGTTCAAATCTTGAAGATGATTGTGTTACCGGTAGTGATGTAGTAAGATCCAGATGCAATCCAGATCTTTTGGAACTTTCTGAAGTCCCTTGGGTAAATGGAGAATATTCATTTCTTTCTGAAACTGCTGGGGAAGAAGCTGAATGCAGTACAACCCCATTGGCAGATCCTGAGTTATGTGTCATTGTCTGGGCTGAGATATAAAGTGTCAAAGGCCCCTGGATTGATTGCAAATGTACTAGATTCCCTGGACCAGTTGAGAGCATTTCTATACCTCCTTTAGGAAAAGATGAATGTCTCACAGGTTCTCGAGGTGATGGTGACTAATTTCCTAGAGTAGGGAAAGCAGATTTAGAAGATCTGGCATCCTTCTTCACTTGAGGCAAAGGGTCCAAAAAAGTCTCTGTGTGTTTACATTGTCTTAATTCCAATATACCTATGGAATCCGACAAAGGTAATGGATTCCTTTGCATGGATGACAAAGAACTTTGAAAATGCAAAGTTTCCATTGCAATTGTTAAGTTTTTCTTGTGCCCTTGAGAAGTAAGCAAAAGTATTACAGCTACTCGAGTAGGTATTATATGCCCCTGACCATCTGGTGCAGATAGGTAGTGTTCTGGATAACCTGGCAAATATAAAAATTTCTTCTGATTTTTCTGGCTAGAAAAGAGAGGTTCATTAGTTTGGGGAACATGATGAACATTGTATGTTGAGCACATGGAAAAAATTTGAGAGCCCTCTAGTGTTTAGATTGATGTTTGAAAGACTTTGTTAGAGATGCAGAGTACCTACAGGTTCTTGTTTGGGTGTGAACAGAGACTCTTGGACAGATAGGGAAGTTCCCAGAACCCTTTGTACAGATGGTCAAGATCCTACCATTCCCTCTGCAGGTAAGGAAATTCCCAGAAGTGCTTGGTAAGATGGAAAAATTCCTATTTCCTGCTTGTCACTTTCTTTATAACCTGGGCTAGACAACAAAAGTTGTTCAACTCCCTGGGCAGCTATGGGCTGTCCCAAAGTAGATTCTTGATTGAGGTAAGCTTGTCCATTCACCTGAGTAGATGGTGAGAACAATGGAGAGATTTATGCTACAAGAGTTGCTTGTGAATACAAGTTGTCACAGTTTCTTTTCATAGATGGTGGAGGGGATTGACATGCTTATATTGGTGAGGAATGTCCAATAGGCTTTGGGACTTGTAGCAATGTTCCTGTCATCCATAGGACACATGAATACATTCCCAAAGAACCTGAGACGAAAGAAAAATGTTAATGAATACACTTGGCACACTCTGATGTTCCCAGAATCTTTTGGGAAGATGATGACTGCTGGATAGACTGTTGAGTATATAGTGAAAGGCCTAGACATGCCTCAACAGATATGAAAATTTGGTAGACTTCAAAGGTGCTAGATCCCTTGAGACTTCTAAAGAATACTCCTGAGATCATTGGTCAGGTTGTGAATATCCTGTATGACTTGAAGGATGTGGCAAAGTGCCTGTAGTACTTTGGAATATTGGTGAGGTATCCTGAGATTCTACCATGTTGACTAGTTCCCTCGCTTCTGTTGGAAAGATGCTGAATGTTCTAGAAACCCCAGGAATCGTCAGCAAAAAATCCAAAGTTTCCTGGACAGGTATAGAATATTCTGGAACTGCTTGTTTACATCTCACAGTTGTTGGAGTACCTGATGTAATTAGTGGAAATTTCTGAGCACATGGTACAGAAGACAAAGGTTTCACAGTCACTTGGGAAGATAAAAATGTTTTTTTTGTAGTTTCTTTGTTTTGTTTTGTTTTTGTTTTTTGTTTGTTTGTTTTTCTTTCATTTTCTTTTTTTTTTTAGTTTTCCTGGTGGATGAAGAATTTTTTTCAGATGGAGATGTTTCTGACTTCCTAGGTTCAGATTTGGGAGGCCACATAACCTCTGTAGAAGGCAGAGGATTTGTAGTCCCATGGAAAGATGGCAAGGTATCTAGAGATTCTACCATGTGTGACAAGTACCATAGCTTCTTTTGGAAAGGTGCTGAATGCTCTTAGAATTCCTGAGATAGAAGTAAAAATCCCTCCTTCACCTGGACAGGAACAGAATCTTCTAGAGGCCTTTGGTTAGATCTGACATTTGTTAAAGTTCCTGTCATTGTGCATGGAGGTTTCTGAGCATGTGTTGCAGTTGATGAAGGTTTCACATTCCCTTTGGAAGATAACAATGTTTTCTTAGTCCCCTGGTTAGATGGAGAAGATGTAAGAACCTCTGTATCAAATGGTAGATGTCACAGGGTATCTTACAAAAATAGAGAACATGTAGAAGCCTTCCCCCCCCCCAAAAAAAAAAAAACTGAAAATTTCCTCAGGTCCTGGTTCAGATGGTGAATTTTTTAGGGCCTAGTTTCAGATTTGGGTAGTCCCATAGCCCCTCTAAGAGACAAAGAATGTTTCTCAGTTCCTTGAGTAGATGGAAATATTTGAGCCTTCCTATGAGCATGTTAAGTAGATCCTAAAGCCCTTGTGTTACTTTGTGATGGTTCTACAGTCCCCCGTGGTGATATAGACTGTCACAGAATGTCTTATTCTGATTTGTATTTTGTACCTTTCCTTGTGGGATGATATAAAGACTCTAGTGTTCTTTGTGCCAGTGATGACATTTCAACATTTCTTTGCAAATGGAAATACCCTAGTGTAGATATTGAAGAATGCAGAGTCTGTTTATAAGGTATGTAAGTGGGCAACATGCTCTTGGGTAGACAAGAAAGTTTCCACAGTCCCTTAGTCATTTGTTGAACATTTCAAGGTATTTTGGATAGAGATGTTGTGGGACTCACCTGAGGAATAGTTGTAGCTTTTGATGTTTTATTTTTGTTTTTTTTTTTGTTTTTGTTTTTGTTTTTTTCAGCAGGACATGATGCAAGTATTACCTTTTAACAGAATTTCTGAAGTGTCCTATTTCAGAAGGATCAACAATTAACCTGTTTTTTTTTGTTTGTTTGTTTGTTTTTGTTTTTTTTTTGTTTGTTTGTTTTTTTTTTTTTTTTGTTTTTTTTTTATTCCTAGAAACTGGATGACTGTGGATCACTTTGGTAGAGCGCGAATATCTACTGCTTTCAACCAGACAAGACAAGGAAAATAAACACTCTAGGGTAGATGGAAATAATTGTAAAGCACCCTGTTCAGATATGATAGACATATGACCTTTTGCACAGATGGTGAAGGTCTAAATTTCCTTGTGTATATGTACAAGTCTTGACAATAGCTTCAGAATTAGGAGAAGGCCCTAGAGATACCTGCGTAGATGTGGCCTCTCTTAGAGCTTCAGGGACATGTGTAAAAGGTCTAAGAGCCTCATGGGCATTTAGTGAAATTTTTAGACCTCCTTGTGTAACAGTGGAAGTTCCAAGAAAATTTTCTTCAGCTAGAGAATTGGATAACAACTTCTGTGTAGATATTTCAGGTGTCATAGACTACTTGATGGGCAAACAGGTTCCAAGGGCCCTTTGGAAGATGAAGTAAAATCCAGAGCTTTTTCAGGCATTTGGAATATATTATGGAGACTTATGCAGGCATGGAGAAGGACCAACAGCCCTTGTGCAGGTGGATAAGAATGTGTATTTGGAGAAGAGGGCTGATCCTCTTGAGAGATAGAGAAGTTCTCATAGTCTCCTGTGAAGTTTGGAGAGGTCATATGAATTCTTGTGCACAGGTAGAATACATGGAATTCCCTTCTTTGGCTGTACAGGATGCTACAGACTCTTGTGCGTGCAAATCACATCCGATAGCACCATGTTCACATAGGATTGGATCCAGAACCTTCTTTACAGATGGAATATGTCCTAGAACATCTTTTGAAGATGTATCATATCCATGAGCCATTTCTAAAGATGGGACTGTGGCTAGAACTCTCTTCTGTAGATTTATCCTGTCCTACAGTCCCTTTATGTGAAAGAGTAGTATGCAGAGACTCCTGTACAGGTTTTGGAAATCCTAGAAACTTGGACATATATGAGGAATTCTTCACAGCCTCTAGTGTCCCCAGTGGCAGCTGAGAGGGTGATATCCTCTTAGTTGTGTATTCTACGACAAATATTGAAATTGTTTAGCTCACTGGAAGTGTTTTGGAATAATCTCTCAGGTGTTTGGGGCCTGCTGACAAATCAAGAGGGCTCTTTTGGCTGATAAGAGATATCTGAATAATTCTTGATCAGATCAGGACTTTCTGAAGACCCATTGTTTGGACAGAGCATCTTTCAGTCTTCTACTAGAATGACAATGCTTGTGTCACATTTCATAGCAGGAGAATGATATAATCTTCCTTTCTGTGGTAGAGAAAACTTAAGAACTGTCTTTGAATCTGTCCCATAGAGGGGTATAATCTTCTTGGCCCCCTGACAGAATGAGAATTTATCATAACCCCTGGGGAAGTTGCCTATGGTTCTAGTTCACTTTGTGCAGAAGTAAAGTAGAGTCCCTTTGGAGGACTTAAGTGATTCTACTACATCTTGAGTATGTGTGGAACACTCAAGTGCAATTCCATGAATGGCAAAGGTACTTGAGCTCCTTGTGAAATTTTTTTCTCTCTGCTTGGGCAGGTATGAGCTGTGTGAGGCTCACTTAGGAAGTTGTGCATTTAATTCCCTTTGGACTGTAAGAGATGACATGAGCCCATTTTATAATGATAAAGGACTTTGAAATCCCTCTTGGTTTAATGGGGAAGTTTTGAAACCCCCTTGTTCAGCAGGGTCAGCTCTCAAACTCATTTTACTAGAAGCAGATTGCATATGGCACTTTGGGGGAGAAAGGGAACATCTTTGGCTGTCATTTTGAGAGGACTTAGCTCTCTGCCCCGCCTTGGCATCTGTCAAACATGTTGAATTCTCCTGGGAAGAGGAGGTGGGACTTGATGCATTAGGGACTAATAAGACATCACTGACATTACCGTTAGGCGAAGAAGGTTTGGAGCCCTCTTTGTCTGATGGGGCCTGTTGCTTGACAAGAGAGTTCTTCTCCAAAATGCTTTGGAGAAGAATTGGAAAGAATACAGTCATGTAGGGTAGGGAACAAACTTTTGAACTCCTTCTGGAAGAGGAGGCATTTATGAATTTCTTTTAAGCACACGTGGGAAGTCTATGGGATGCCTGGGCAGATGTGCAATGTCCCATAGAGTCTTGGAAACTTTGTGTTAGTTCTCAAAACTTTTTGGTGCATAAGGACCTGCCCTGAGAATTTGAAGATCCCAGATCTCCTTGGTTAGATTGGGAAGGGTGTAGGGAACCTTGAATGTGTGGGGAAATTACCTGTCCATGTTGTCCAGCAGATGATGGCCCAGGCACTGTGTTATCTTCTTTGAATTTGTGACTGGTATCTCCAGCCCTGTGTTTGGAAGATGCTGCAGGCACTCTGGCACCCGACTGGTCAAAATCCTTAGGTTCTTCAAACCCAGTGGACATAGGCTGGCTTCTTTTCACCTGTCTATGCATGACACAGCAGATGATGCCACTCATTTTCTGGTGGAAGGTGGTAAAACAGATTGTCTGGTACCCTGCTCAGTGGGTTACTCATGAACTCAGGAAACATCAGAGAAAGTGTAACTGTCCATTTTTTTTTGTTCGCTTTTAGCTCCTTCAGAGGGCCCAGGGTCGTGTTAATGGCTGAATGCTTTATAAGAGCTTTGGGTTTCTGTAGCTCTTCTGCAACATGAGCATCAGATTTTTTTGAATGTGTGGTCTTCATAGGGCTTTAGGCACCTTAACTTTTGCCGTTTCTGTATAAGGAGCCCTGGAGGCACAAAGTCCCTCGGGTCTCTGCTGGTCAAATGCTTCCCCTGTTGGCTTAAGGTGTTAAATACAGCTGGGGGTCAGTGAAGTGGGTCCCAGGTTATTCCCCGATTGGGGTAGGGTATCACTATTCTTTGGGCGACACTGAAGGCAGTACCAGGCTCTGGAAGCAGGGAAACCTGTGGTCTGTGGTCATAGGGTCAAGTCTGTGCTGAGGCTCGCTGCAATCTCTCCACATGTCTTGCCATTTAATCATTAAGAAAATTGTTCAAGAAACATGAAATGGGTGACTGACCCTTAAAGGGGCAAGGAATGGACTTGCCAATGGTGACTTGCAGAAAGAAACAATGAAGCAGCATCCTTTAAGAGTGATGCTCTCTCCTGAAAATTTTGGACATATAGTAAGGCAAATCGCACAGAATATAAGTAACAGTGGCCTCAGGAATCAAGCAAATTTTGAGAACGGCTGTCCTCATGCCTTCTCGGGCCTGTCCCGAGCCTAGATAATGGCTACCCTCTTGCCTGCACAGGCCAATCTGGAACCTGTAGATTGGTTGTCCTTGTTCTTGCACTGGCCAATCCTAGGCTGCCTCACTTTGCAGTTCTGCTTCAGGTAGCACGGCAATCGTCCAAAGTTTCTGAATGAGGAGGGACCCCGAGGACTCTCTTCTTTAGGGTTCAGAGTGCTACCTGGTCTGGTGCCCACTCTAAGGGGTCATGACAAGGAATTGTTGAAGTCAGAGCATGATATGAAATAATGGACATGTTGTTCTTAGGAGGCTGTGATCTCAAGTCCATTTTACACCAGGATAGATCCCTATAACCTGAGGTAGTCAGTGAGATTTTCAGTGATGTCAGTTTCCATCTCATAAATGAATGGGTAAGTTTTATCCATACAATTCCTCCTCAGAGGCTATGGGGATAGACAAACACTGGCATACTTGCTAGGGAAAGAACTGGTGATAGTATTTGAATAGAGCAAAGAATGCATGGAATTGATATCACAGATATTATTCTGTATTTTAAAAACGACCTCTCCTAGATAAATTTGTGACAACTGTGAGTCTAACTGGATGCTGAAAGACATCTCTGAATGACTAATACTTACTGAAATATTACTGTGCAATTAACATGTTATTGTTCAGAGAATAAGGGCAAAACAGTAATCTATTTATAGTACAGATGCAAGTTTTATTTCCAATATTTTAACTGTTTTTGACTAGATTCAGAACACAGACAAAGTTGGACTCCTGAATGTAGCACTAGTGGCCTTAAAGAATTGTTTTGTCTGTCACAGTTAGCAAGTTGGGTTCTTATTCATTTTCATATTTGGATTGCTTGTTGAAGGTCATATAAATCTCCTGAAGCACAACAGGATAATGGCTCACATCAGTGGCAACACATGGACCATTCAGTTTGAGTCCAATGATGCAGCTGGAATATAGTTGCACAGGATTATTTATTAAACACTTAGTCAAGCTGATTCTTTGAAAGGTCATGTTTTATAGAAATTGTTACACTGAGAAAGTGTAAAATTGAGGCTATAAGTGAAGATCCTACTTTACTGACACAGAAACTTGTTTTGCCTGTTTTGTACACTTTGCCAGTTTTCTAAGAGCAGTTTTTGATCTTGCTGGATGAAAGGTGTTTATTTGGCTCCTCTCTTTGATTTTTGTGAAGGATTTCTGTTTCCCTTTGGCTATGCAGCAATAAAGGCTTGCATCATTCAGAAACTCAGGGACACTTTCTATCAACCAGTTATTTCCTTGTGCCATTGCCTCAGTGCTATGTCATAAGTTCTTTCTTCTTGGAATTCTTGAATGCTTTACCACCCCCTCTCTTTTTTTTTTTAACTACAACTTATCTCAGGAGTTTATATTTAAAAGCTATTTGCTGTCAGAATATCCACTCTTCTCCTACAATCTGGGGTAACTTGGATTCCTGGCTAATTCTGTATTAACTATGCTTATCTGAATTTCTAGTTGGTCTTTTGCTATCTCTGAAAACATTGAATTTAAGTAACAGAACAATCCTGCTAGGCATGAAGAACTTGCTGCATGGTAAAATGGGTAGGAAATTATATGTATCGATTCAGATAATATACACCTTTTGAGAATTAGCTGTGCAATATTAATGTCAGAACAAAATAGCTTTCTGGATTTAAGTTACTGTTACTATGTTTCTTTCAGATAATCTATAAAGGCAAAATGAGTAGTGGTTTATAAATGGAGAAATGCTTGATTTAAGCATGGTGATATTGAAAATAAATTTCAATTTTTCACTTTGAAATTAAATCTATGAAGGTGATTACTTGACTTATGTTTTGAAAAGTTTTCTGTAAATTTTTCTAAATATTGGATATGTTTTTTAAACATATCATTATTAATAACAGCATTATGATGTTGTTCAAATAAAATGACTTTTATTCATTGTAAATGTAATAGTGAAAATAACTGAATAGGTTTGTAGCATTTAACACAGTAATTAATATTCTCTAATAAAGCTTTTAAAATCTACTCCTTTTCTTAAGTTTATTCTCTTACATGAACAAACTGAATGACCAGGAAAGACATAAGACCAAGTCTTTTTGTAAACTAAATTAATATCTTTTGACATTTGGCATGTTAAAAGCTTGACACTGGAAGTCAGTCAAACAAAATGTTGGTTTGGATATTTAATAGGGCCTTGGTGTACTTTCTTTTTCATGACTGGAGCTGTCTTGATGACACCATTGTGCTTTTATGCTATTTCTCCTAGCAGAGTTTTGTGGGAACAGTAAGACACTGTCTTGTTTGTCCTGTCTTAATGTTTTCTTACAATTTATCTTCTTATGACTCCTCCTCATCCCTTCTCTCTTTCTCTCAGTCTCTGTCTTTCTGTTTTTCTGTGTCTATGTCTATCTTTCTCTGTCTCTCTGTCTCTGTCTCTGTCTCTGTCTGTCTCTGTCTCTGTCTCTCTCTCTCTCTCTCTCTCTCTCTCTCTCTGTGTGTGTGTGTGTGTGTGTGTGTGTGTGTGTGTGTGTGAGTGTTTGTGTGTGTGTAGAGTGGATGAGGGAGAATGGAGGTGGATCTTAATGGCATGTATGTATAATGTTTTTTCATGTATGAAGCTGTACATATATGTAAGAGTATATGTTCATGTGTGTGCATGTGCATGTACAGACCACATGTTAAAGCTGTGTAATTTGATGACTTTCACTCTGTTTACTGAGCAGGGTTTGGGTTGTCTAGCAAGGCAGCTTGACCCAGGATTTCCAGTCTTCCTCTGCTCAGAGTATAGGTGAGCAGACACACTCACTCACCACTGGGTACTGGGTAATCTGAACTCTTTTCCTCACATTTGTGTGGCAAGCACAATATCCCCTTAACTATTTCCCAGCCCCTATTATTTTTAAAAAAATGTTATTAGGAATTGGCTTTTACTTCCTTTATTTCTTTCTCAGCAAGTTCATTGATGGCATATATAAATATGTTGATTTTTTAATGTGACTTTGTATCACTCCAATTTGCTGAAACTGTTTGTATATAAGTTTTCTGTTGAAACTATTAAGGACAGGATTGCATTTTCTACAAATAGTGATCAATTGACTACTTCCTCTCCCATATGTATCCATGGTGGTATGGAAACATGGGCAGCACTGTGTAAATTAGTACACTGGTTTTCAAAACTAGACTTATGAGATAGTCTAGCTGTCACACACCAAGACAAATACTTAAAGATCCCACGTCCTACATCTGATATATGTTCAATGCATGTTTATTGCAATATTCACAATAGCTAGGAAATGGAACCGTTTCTTTTCCATTATGAACTTAATAGATGAAATGTGGTATATAGGGCCGGTGAGATGGCTCAGTGGTTGAGCGCTCTGACTGCTTTTCTGAAGGTCCAGATTTCAAATCCCAGTAACTTCGAGGTGGCTCACAACCATCCATAATGAGATCCAATGCATTCTCCTGGGGTACCTGAATAGAGCTGGAGTGTATATATATGATATAATTTTAGTCAACTGAAAGGTAGCTTGCCACAGACAAACCTCACTTGGGTCCTTGCTCCATGGGCATATCTTGGATTCTGAGTAAAGGTGGGCAAGGATTTAACAAGAAGAGAGGCTGAGAAACAGACAGGACACAAAGGAGTGTGGATCTGAATGTAATTTGTCTCAAAGGGAGCAATAGTCTTATAAGTGACTTTTACACAAAATAGAGGAATGCCTACAAAGGACTGGCAGGGACCAATTGGGATAAAATTCAATGTTAAAAACTGGGATCAAAAGTAGCCTTCCCTAAGGTTTGCTTAATCTTAGAAGTCATAGGCAATGGTTTTGTGCCCTTGCAATAGTTCCTCTTCTAGTCTATCATATAATACCCCGGGCCCCTAGGTCATTGCAAATTCCTGTGTATGTTTGAAGCTCAACTATCTATAGTTCTAATTATCTATTCTGGTTTCTTCTTATAACACAACCATTCTTATTCCTAGATAATAGTAAATTCTTGCATATGGTAGTAGTTTGCCCTGAGAATTCTAACTCTGTGGAACAGATAGTAATGCCTGATTTCTTTCATTATCTCTCTTACAGTACTAGAGGTAAATCTGAATGTCACTGAATAGGCAGCATCCTTGGTGAATTCAAAGACCATAGTTTGCTCAAGGAATGCCTAGGACAGGAATTCCTAGGTGAGGTATCTAACTTAGCAATATGTCAAAATCAATCCTTAGAGGCACTTACAAAAAAGCAATATTAAGGGAAAGCACACAGATCCATTTACCGACTAAAGCAAGGACATTGGAACATTCATTATACAGGTTACCATGAATACAGGAGACTAAGTTTTCGTGAAGTTTTCGCCTCGGGACCATGTCTAGGCTTTTCGGCCTGTCAGGTGGGTCACTACTGGTGTGTTTGTAGCAGTAGCTGAAATCAAGGCATTTGGAGGAAAATGGATGGAAGGAGAGTGTTTTGTTAGGTGAGTTAACACAGATTTGGAATAAGGTAATTAAGATAGTTTTGCTCTCATACGGGTTTGAGGCCATTTTTATATAATTTCGTGCATGTGTGAGGTTGAGTGATAGTATTCTCTTGTAGAAAGATAGAAAACCTAATATATTACTTATCATAATGAACATAAAGGGGAGTTAGCAATTGCTGTATTATTGCTGTGATCAACCACTATTACCAAGGCAACTAGTAGAAGGAAAGCTTTTTTTTGTCTTATCATTCCAGAGGGATAAGACTTTATCATGATGCCACAACTCTTCCCTGCAGCAGAGCTGGTGTTCCAGAACTCCTCCCACATACAGAGATATCTTGACTACTAGGAGGTCTGTCATAGCCAAGGTCACAGATGAGATACCGCTTGCCACAATACTGTGCCTACCTGGGACCTCAAGGGGCCCAGTGAAGGCAAACCATATCTGTCTTGCCCTGGTAGAGATACATTTTCCTTCTGGCCGAAAACTCGGCCTGGGCCAGAGCCACTGCTCCAGATCCAGTCCCACAACCATCGACAACTTTGATTCCCGGAAGCTCCACCACAACCAGTTCACAATCAGCTCGTTGGAGGAACAGGATCCAGTCAGAAACATTAAGGCCAGTAAAAATCTGAGATAAACAAATGGTGAGAGGCAAATATAAAAATTGCAAAAGACCCAAAAAACACTGAAAGTTTAAAAAAATCAAGAAAACCAAAAAAAAGAAAAGAAATATATATATATATATACATACATATATATACATACATATATATATACATATATATATATATATATATATATATACATATACATATACATATACATATACATATACATATACATATACATATACATATATATATATATATATATGACCCTAAAGCACTAACAAAATATACCAAATTTCTAAAAAATAAAATAAAATAAACAATGACAAACAAACAAACAAAACAAAAGCCTTAAAAAAATAGAAATTAAAAAAAAATCCTAAAATCCTTTAAAAGCCCTAAAAGACCCTAATACCCTAAAATACTTTAAAATTCAAAAGAAATCAAGAAACATCCATCCCTCTCCAAATATAGACCTCAAGAAAACCCTAAAATCCCAAAAAATCCAGAAATATTTTTAAATCATAAAAAACTAAAACCCTACATAAAATCCCTGTCATTCAAGCCCCCCATCCTAAAAACTCTAAAATACTTAAAACTCCCTAAAAGACTCCTAAAATCTTAAAAAAGAAAACCCTAAAACACTTTAGAATCTTTAAACAAACACTAAAAGAGACCTAAAAAGCTTTTAAAATAACCTAAAATACTTTATATTTATCTATCTACCTATCTACCTTTCTACCTATCATCTACCTACCTACCTACCTAACTACCTACCTACCTACCTACCTACCTATCTTATCTATGTATCTTATCTATCTATATCTAACTATCTATCTATCTGTCTATCTATCTATCTACCTATCTATCTATCTATCTATCTATCTATCTATCTATCTATCTATCTATCTATCTATCTATCTATCTATCTACCTACCTACCTACCTACCTACCTACCTACCTACCTATCTATCTATCTATCTATCTATCTATCTATCTATCTATCTATCTATGTATCTATCTATCTATCTATATACTTTTTACGGTTTTTTAAGACAGTGTTTCTCTGTGTAATTCTGCCTGTCCTGGAAATCACTTTTTAGACAAGGCTGGCCTTGAAATCAGAAATCTGCCTGCCTCTGCCTGCCATATGCTGAGATTAAAGCCATTGGACATCACAGAAAGGAGACCCGAAAATACTTAAACAAACAAACAAAACAAAAAACAAAACAAAAATACAAAACAAAACAAAACAAAACAAACAAACAAACAAAAAACAGGAACTCTAAAAAGACCATTAAATATTCTAAAAACACTTTAAAAATGCCCTAAAATTCCCCAAAATCTCAAGAACCCTAAAAAGACCTTAAAAATTGTAAAAGCAAAAAAACAAAAAAACCAAAAAACAAAACAGAAGAACAAAACAAACAAACAACAACAACAACAACAACATGTCTTTAAAAAGTTGCCTGAAACACTGAGGAAACCCTAAAATTATTTTTTATATGAAAGAACCTTAAAAAAAAAATCCTAAAAGCCATAATTAAAACTTTACAAACCCTAAAGAAAAATCTAAAATTCTAAAAAGAAATCAAGAAGTCTTACTAAAAAAACAAATGAAACAAAGAAACAAAATATAAAACAAACTAATGAAAAAAAAAAAAAAAACCTAAAACTCTAAAATAACCTTAAAAAAAATAGAACCCGAAAAAAGACACTAAAAACCGCAATGCCCAAAAACCCTGTGTACTGTGGCATGAGAATAGGCACACACGAATATATTAAATAAACAAATGAATTTGAATAAATAAATACAAATATTTTGACTTTAGGCCATGTTTCTGCTATAAGCATTAAAGTTGGCAAAATCAGAGCTGGCAAGAAGGCTCAGCAAGTCAAATTTCTTTTTTTGCATCCTGGCAACTGGATTTCAAGGACTGAATCCATATGGGAGAAAGGGAGAATTTCACTGAGTTATTCTTATACACAATAAACAAGCAAAAATAATCAATCTGTAATAATTAAGGCCAAATGTTGGCTATTGCATTAACTGTGGTGGAATTAGAACTGGTTATGTTATAAATGTTGCTGAATTCCAAATTGGTTGATGAATGAGTTTTACTGGGATTCCTTACAGGAATATGTGTGAGGGGTTACTTACAGGAGCAGAAATGACTCAGGGACAGCTGCACCACCAAAGCCCACCCCACTATGGTCCACAAAAACGGGAACCTGGAGAATAGAGCAGACAGCTCAACAGGTTGGAGAGAATCCTTTCAATGTAGCTCAGTGGATCTAAACCTCTTCCAGGCAAGGTAGCTCCAGCTCCCTCTTGTTTCTGCTTCTTTCAGACAACTAGTCTCAACTTCACCAAGACTCTGTAAGACCCCCAAAGCTGGGCCTCCACTCAAGTCCCAGGATGAGCTGCCCAGCACCCCAAAGACTCAAGAGAAAACCACACCTAATGTAAACTGCAAGAGGTTTTATTATCAGGTAGCTGAGGAGGAACTCCTTCTGCCGTGCAGGGCAGGGGAGTTTGACCCTGAGCAGTAACATTACAGGACTTTAACAGCTAGCTGAGGAATAGGAAGAAGTTGGGAGGAGAGTTGGCTATAGGTGGGGGTGTAGTGGGGGAGTAGTCTGCACCTCCTCTCTATATCCATATCCTTGTAGGTCTTCCTACAATTATCGCATCTCTGGCTGTAAGGCACAGAAACAAAAAGCCTTTTGCTGGCAATAGAATACAAAGAGCTTCTTTCTGATGTTTATTTAGAGATCAAGGGAAAAAAAAAAAAGGTTGGGAAATGTCCAGGGGCTCTTCCTTCCAGGGATAAATGCTATAAGACAGGGTCTCACATACCCTACTCCTTCTAGTAAATAGTTCTAATATTAGAACTAGGAAAATTAAACCTCTGGCCCAGCTGTCAAATAAAGCCAACATGAGGTCACATCTTCAGAATTTGTTACATTGAGAGCCCCAGAAGCCCTTTAATGAGACAAAAGAGTTTCTCACCAGAGGTGGGATGGAGGGAGGAGGTTCAGTTCCTGAGCCAAGCCCAGTTAGTGCAAGCAGGGCTGGGTCAGTGGGCCTCGGTGGAGCCAATAGGATGAGCCAGACACAGGCTGGAGGAGCAGCAGCAGAGCTTGTCACAAGAACCAGTTAGGGTCCTTTTCATCTGGGTTTATGGTTGTTAGAAAGGTGGTGTCAGGCCAGGATAGGATGCTCTATTTGAAATTGATGTGGTCCCATTGTGGTTCCTGGTACCTATGTATTGTTTGTTTGTTTGTTTGTTTGTTTGTTTGTGTGTGTGTGTCTGTGTGTGTGTGTCTGTGTGTCTGTGTTTGATTTTTTTCAGCAATTCCCAAAAATCTTTTTTGATCAGTTATAGGGCCTTCAAGTGAGCTGGCAGGGGTTGGGAAAAAGGAACACCAGGGTCAAACATTCTCCCTGTTTCATTAGGTCTCCCATGGAGGAGTTCAAAGGGTGTAAGTATAAATTTCCCTGGGAACTAGGAGAAGGTTAGGAGTGTTGTCCAATCTTTTCTGCTGGTCTCTAAAGCCAATCTAGTTAAGGTTTACTTTAATGTTCTCTTTATCTGCTCTACCTGTCCTGAAATCTGGGGTCTATAAGCAATTGTCTTATCTGAGCAACGAAGGAGGGGATGTTGTCTGATGAAATTACCTTAGGGATGTCAAATATTGGGAAATTTTCCTCTAATATTTTCTTTACCATGACATTGGTGGTCTCCTTCTTAGTGTGGAAGGCTTCCATTCACCCTGAAAAAGTGTCTAAAAAACTAATAAATATTTATTACTGTACTTGGCTGGATTAACGTCAGTAAAATTTATTGCCCAGTATGCCCCTAGCGGGTCACCTCTTAGCTGCTTTCCCGGGGCGAAGCCTGAATTTTAACTGCTAGCAACAGAGTATTCCCGGAAGACTGACAAGGGAATAAAACACCCAGTTCTAAGAGCCTTTATAGGTGAGGTCTGATGCCCTCAAAGGCCTCTTTGTTCATGGGGTATTATCATACCCCAATAGGAGTCGCACCAGCTTTGAGCAACACAACGATGGGGGCACCCTTTTTGTCATTTTTATACCTGCAGTCTCTGGCCAGGCTTGAGGATATCTCTCTAACCAGTTCCCTTCTAGAACTTTTCTCTAACAGGTTTGAGGCTCACTTTATCTATATTAGTTTTCTGATTTTCAAGCTAAAATTATAGAGATGGTGGAATCCAAGAGACTGAAGTTCCTTCTGAAAAGAAACTTATGTGGGCTTTTATTTTGATAGTAAGTCTCTCCCCAACAATGGGGTGGAACATTCAGGAATGATGAGAAAGTAATGAGTTACTTGGCTTCTTCTTAAATCAACTTTATTATCAGTGGTCCAAGAGTATGGATTCTGACAAGTAGCCACTATTACTACAGTTTTCTTGTTCTTCAATTTCCCCAGTGGCTCTTTTAGGACTAAAAATTCTGCTCTGGTATCAACAAGGAAATATGTTGTGGTCGCCTCCAGAGTTAGGATTACCCTAGGCTCGGGGAGGGGGGCCTGAGGCCCATCTGCCCTAGGCATTGTCATCTGGGTTAAGGACCTTGGGAGGACTGATATCTATTTTTTGGGGGGGGGGGCAGTCTTTTGCCCAGTGTCCATTTTTTTTTTTATTGGTCCTTATCTAGAGGTGGTTGCGAAGGTCCTCTGGAGTTTTGAGATCTTCTTGGTGCTGTGTTACCCAGGTACACTGTCTGCCTACATCCTCCTCCCTTTCTATAATATTCCTTATCACCTGCAATTATATCTAAAACCCTAGTTAAATTTCTTACAGCCTTCTATCTCGTATAATTTATCTTTTTTCAGACTCTCTTTTTACTCTTTCTCTTTTTTCTTCTCCAGTCTCTCTCTTATAGTACACTTTCTCTGTCTCCTTAACCAGATCTTTCAAAGATAATATTTGCAGACTCTATAGACACTGTAACCTTTTAATGTCAGAAGCAGACTGGCCAATGAAAGCCATGGCCATCGCTGCCTGCTGGCCCTCTACGATGTAGGGTCAAAGTGAGTGTAAGGCCTGTATGGTTCTAAGAGGTGCTCAAAAAAAAAACACTGCTGGGTGCTACTTTTCCTCTTGTAGGATCCCTCTTACCTTGGCCAAATTAGTGGGGCACCTGCCAGCTCCTTTCAGCCCTGTTACTAGAGCCCAGAGGAAAACTGTCAACTGCCCCCTACAGTGAGGACTTTTAGGGTCCCAGTCAGGACTTGTCAGAGGCAAGCCTGCATCTATTTCATTCAGAAGATGTGACAGCCATTCATTGACCCCTATCATGTTCTTTCTTGCCTCCAGCAGTATCTTTTTTTTCTCCTCTGTGGTGAAAAGAATGCTCAAATTCTGTTGACAGTTATCCCTAGTGGGCTGATGAGAGAACATGAGAGATTACATTAGATGAGTATGGCTAGAGGGATTTCCAGAAAAGGGGGCATGATATGCCTTCAAATTATAGGATCAGTAGAGGAAAATGGCCAGTACTAAAGGGACTGCAGTTGTCTGGGTTCTGATGGAGGAGGGCCATAAGTATATAAAGGCAGCACTGTGCAGTCTGTTTCCTCTAGGTTCCGAGCTCAACAGCCTCAGATTCCAGCTGCTGGTCCCACCCCCACATCTCCAGCGGCACCTCAGACATGTTGAGAGGTCTGGGAGGGGACGAGTTGGGGATATGGTGGTAGGGTGTTATGCCATTGTGGAGGTTCTTCTATCTCTGGATATATCTTTGTGGGAGCCAGGGTTGCAATTTAGACTCCACTATTTTTATCTCAGTTTTTTTTTTTTCTCTGAGTGGCAGAGAGTTAGGTCTCAGGAGTCTGGCTTTTTCCACTGAATTCAAGGTTTCAACAAGGATGGGGGGGGGGTCCTTGGCTAAATTTTTTTAGATGAGATTCTATGGCACTTGATTTGGTTGAGACCCTGGTCCCCTCTGCCTAAACAACATTTTAAAGGGCAGAAATCACAATCAAATCAAGAGTGTCCTCTGGTGTTAAACCAACACCAAAAGTGTGCCATTCCCTAGAGCAGAAAGTTCTTCAAAATCTCTTTCTGACATCTACAGACGGGTTGTGAATCCTAGTCTTAATTTCAGTCCAAATCACAAGACTCATATGAGGGGAGTGCTAATAGTCTGTCTCATTGTCAGAGTCACATTCAGGGAGACAAACAAGATATACACACAATAAATTATGATAACTGCAACCAGTACCCAATCAGACAGCCGAGTAAGCACACTCTTAACTTTGCACCCAGTAACAGAAACAGATGACTGAGTGAGCACACTCTCACTTGGCACCCAGTAACAGAAATGGATTGCTGAGTGAGCACCTTTCAATTGGCACACAGTAACAGAAACAGATGGTTGAGTGAGCACCACTCAATTAGCATCTGGTAACAGAAACAGACAGGTGAGTGAGCACAGTCTCAATTGGCTCCCCGATGGGAAATACCCAGGCATCCCTGGAGCTCCCTCAGACTTTCTGGGATGTCTCCCAGGTTGGCAGGCAGTTACTCCTGACACATCTGTCAGTAACCCTCCCCTCCATACCAGACAGGGAATTTGTTGCTCTCATGTGCACAGGCTACTGTAAACTAAGAATACAAAATTCAAAAAAAGCCTGCAGACAAAGACATAGACAATGACATAGACAAAGGCAGGATCTTACCTCTCAGCGGGGATTTCTGAGAACTGGGGTAGGCCACAAATCTCAGCAAATGAGCACCCACATGTAAGACCACCAAAAGCTGGGCCTCCACTCAAGTCCTAGGATGAGCTGGCCAGCACCCCAAAGACTCAAGAGAAAATCCCCCTTATGCCAAATTCAAGAGTTTTTACTAAATCTAGCTGAGGACAAACTCCTTCTGCCTTGCAGGGCAGGGGAGTTTGACCCTGAGCAGTAAGAACAGGGGGTTTTAACAGCTAGATGAAGAATTGGGAGGAGTTGGGAGGAGAGTTGGGAGGAGATGGGGAGAGTTGGGAGGAGTTGGGAGTAAACTTGGCTATGGGTGGGGAGTAGTCTGCATATCCTCTCTATCTCCATATCCCTATAGGTCTTCCTACAATTATCACATCTCTGGCTGTAAGGCACAGAAACAAAAAGGCTTTTTGCTGGCTATAGAGAACAAAGAGCTTCTTTCTGAATGTATTTTAGAGATTAGGGAAAACAAGGTTGGGGATTGTCCAGGGTTTTACCTTCCAGGGAGAAATGCTCTAAGCCTTGGCCTCATATTTCTCTTTTGTACCTCATCTTTCTGCATATGAGAGGGACTCTCAGCTTTTATTCCTTTCTCTGGCAGGGAGAAGCCTACTGACTTTTGTCAGTTTGAGGGACTCCTTGAAGCTCTTTGAAGGTGTTTGCCTTCCTGCTTCAAGAGCTTCCTGGATTTCTTTTGAGTTGTTTATCTCTCTGCTTAAGGAGCTTCCTGTAGGGTGGAAGGTTTCAATCCTCTGAGGATACTATTATACAAATGTATATTAAGGGCTTTTGGAGTTATAGTAGTAATAAATTCAATATTTCTTGTATTGTACAGTTAATAATTTTATGTCACAAAATAATATTATACTAATAATTATTTAAACTGTGTCTTATACTGCTAATATGGTTTCACATATACATGGGAGTTTGGTAGCCTCAGGACTCTGTCCAGGTAGCTGGATCATGTTAATGAATTTTACACCCAGATTGCCATTCATTTTATTTTTAGTTGCCAATTTCAAGGGCACACCATTTACTTTGCGACTACCAGTACTTTAGATATTTTTTTTTTTTTTTTCATGACAGGGTTTCTGTATATACCCCCCAGCTGTCCTGAAACACACTTTGCACAGCAGCCTGGCCTCGAACTCAAAAATCTGCCTGCCTCTGCCTCCAAAGTGCTGGGATTAAAGTCGAGTGCCACCACCACCTGGCTAGTACTTTAGATTTCTAAATGGTCCCCTCTGGTAAGTTGGAACAGGAAGAAAATTGTACAGCTAGTCCCCAACACACACAATCCTGATTAGGTGAGAAAAAGTATAATCGAGGCTGTGTACCCAACATATCCAGTATAGCCCACAAAGGGCATGGTACCTGATACCTGCATTGACATTTTTTTCGGTCCTGTCAGAGATTAGAGAAACTAGACAATTAATAGATGTTTTGTTCAAAGTGGTTTGGGAATCCACACCATTGAATTTCCTAAGTGACTGCATTAAAAAATGTTTGGCCTAGGCATGTGGGGCTTCCAGCTGAAGTTTAAATCACCATTCCATTAGGTAGGTCAGTTTTCCCCAACAACTTAAGTATTAGTTCAATTTTGGTTTTGGTTTTGTCCAGGATCTCATTATGTAGCTCAGAGTAACCTGGAACACACTGTGTAAACCAGGCTAGCCTCAAAATCACAGAGGATTCTGACTCTGGAGTGTTTAGGTTTAAACACAAGTGCTATTACCACTCCTAGTCCCAATAATTGAAGTTTTAGTGAGTCAAGATTTGTAGCAGGACCGGGGAACCTTGTCTCATACAAAGGATTACAGGAATCCAGTTCTTTTTTTTTTTTTTTTTTATCTATCCAGGCCATAGTTCTTCCATGTTAGTTTTTTCACATGCATGGCCAAAATACACCCTTAGCTACTGGACTCTAGTGTCTACCAGGATGCTGCACATGCACACTGTAGTGAAGTCTGCTTGGCAGTCCAAGAGCCCTGGAAGCACTCATGAGTCAAAGAGTTTCAAAAGGAACTCAACTCCTGGAGCTTTGGCATTCTCATAACCCACATATTCATACCCTATCCCCTTGTTAGTCTGGTGTACAGATCCATGTGCTCTCTTTTAGTAATATCTTATTATAAGTGCCTTTTAAGATTGATTTCTGACATAGCTAAGCCTTTGCCAGTGTTCCAATGTCCTAGAAAGTCCTTGAGCTGACCATGGGTTTGGAATTCAATGTTGCCTATTCAGTGACATTCAGAATTGCCTTTGGTATTACACTATCACTTAGAATAAAAGCCAAATCACTCCCACATACAGGAATTTACAATGGTTTAGGCAGTAGATCTGGCTGTGGTTTTAGGGTAATGAGATGGTTAGCTAGAGCCAAACTCCCTAATTAGAAATATGACTTGGGTGTGAAAGCCATTGCCCTAGGAGTGTAAGACCTCACACCTGGCTTCTAAGACTTTAGGTGACCTTAGATAGGGCTGACTTTGTCTCAGTTGTTTTATTGACCAGTTCCTGCCTGTCTTTGTGTTTACATTCCTCTGTTTTGTGTAAGAGCCATTAAGCACCCAGTAACCTCATTTGTACTTTGCCAATGTGTCACCTAACTTCCCTATTTTCTTGTGTATAAAAAGTTTGATGCTCAATTTGACAAATGACATTCAGATAGTACACAATCTCACGTGTTCATCTTTCTGTCATTCGCAGACTCTTTGCCCATCTCGGACTAGTGACTCTTTCCATGCAGAAAGAGGGACCCAGAGGGTCTGTGGCAACAGGACCAAAAACAGATTTCTTGCTATGGGAGCAATGAGAAATGGGCTAATTTTTATTTCCTCATGAAAAGAATGGAAGATCTGGATGTCACTTAATGCATGATAGAAACTCTCTTGACATTTAACACAGACCCTGTGATCGTGCCCTTTCCAATCTGCCAGCCAGTATTCTGTCAGGGGTTTCTTAAGTTAGTGATATTGAAATTAGAATGTTTCCAGGTCCCTAGTTGACAGTCTGATGCAGAAGGCTCCTTTTGAAGGAGCACCATTTTTGCACTTGTAGTGCCAGGTTGTTCATAAGATGTGCTTCCAGTAGGAAATGTAAAAATGGGCTTTAGGGGTACATCTGGCCAGAGTTGAAGGATGTTCACATATATAGTTATCATTTAGCCTGTATGCCCACTCTGAGTGCTGCCACTGACTCAAAGAAGTTGATCAGCCATAATCTAGGTTTGCAGAGACATATAAAATTATTGACATTGGTTGTCCTAGGTTAGAGAATAGTAACTTTTGGATCATTTGTCCCTGTCCTAAGGGATGGCTCTGGTCTTCTTGTCATTCCACTGTTGGGGAAAACTGCATATCAAAAAATAATGTCTCCCATGTTGGTAGATGGAGTATGTGATTTTTTTTATACTTGAAAAGTGGATGTGACAAATGAAGCTGGGTCCAAGTAAATCCTTATCCCAACTGAGTCAGACAAATACAGTAGATAACAGAATTAGCAGGCTGGGCCCAAAAAGCAGGGGAAGATCAGTCCAAGCAAGTAGTAAAAAAAAAAATAAAATCTGTTCATGCTGTAGGCAGCCAGCACCTAAAAGATGGTGCTGGTCTCCGGTACACCATCGCAGTAAACAACACCACTGAGCAGGTGCTAGACCAAATCTGGCACCAACCCCTCCTGATGGGTGCATGCAAATTAACATGTCTGCAGACTGACCAACCCTAGCAGGACACATAGCCCTCCCCAGTGCTGGGGTGTATTTAAGCAGTCCTCCCTGGGTTCCTGGGGTTCCTGTAGCATTGAGGCATTCCTGCTCTTAAGCTGTTGAAAAGAATTCAACTGTGTTGCATTCTCTTTACCAGGAAGAGGTAGGCGAAACATCACCCCAGCAATTGTGTTCCTCTTTTCTTGCCTTTGGGAGGGCCTCAGCAAACCTAGCGCTTTCTGAGCTTCCTAAAACTTGGAAGTTTTATTTGCTTCTGAGTTGTAGGATCCTCCATCCTCCTTATAGGAAAAATGTATGAGAATTTTGCTTCCTATAAAAACCCAGTAATGTTATATGTGTAGTTTTTTTTTTTATTTTGTTTTGTTTTAATCTCATGTCTGTCCCCAGCTGCAGATAGTTTTTGTTTGAAATTCTAGTGATTCTTGAGAGTGTATAAAAGAAAGAGCTCCTGAGAGGACCTAGGGCAGAGGCTGCTCCTGCTGCACCTGCTTTTGTTATCACAGGATTAAAAGAGCAATGCTCTTGTCAATGGAGCATGTTTGTGGATTTATTTGTGTCAAAGGGCACTGATGGACATACATTGTTGCAAGGAGAAAAACAAGTGCATAATTTAGCATTCTTAGTGATTAGGTAAGGTTAGGTTATCTGAATTTATCTGAAGGCCAAGCCAAATGAAATGTTGTTTTGATTCCTTTTTGGGAATACAAAAATCCATGTCTCAAACTAATATTTATAGATTTTGTCAGTTGCTTTTAATGTGTTAGTGTTATGAAATATTACATGGCAAGGGAATACATTTGCTGGGCCCATGCATGTTGTGACCTTCAGAAATTACACCACGGAACAGACCTGGTATAAAGGGAATGATTGGGAGAGTATAGAGGGGTGAGGAAATGGGGGAGGTATAGAGGCATAGAGGCAGAAACAAAACCATTAGGTCAGAAAAATATGGGGCAAAGAACAGATAGAGGGGAAGCTGAAAACAAAGAGAGAGACAGAGAGCTACAGAAACAAGAACAATGGGAACAGAGAGGTTGGGCCTAGAACAGAGAGAGGGGGCTAATCAGTCCTTTTATCCTGCCTTGAAGTTAGCAGTTTAGTTTCTTTCAAGAAAGAAATATACTTTCAATGAATTTTTTAAGTTAACAGGAAATATTTTCATCTCTGAGAGCAATGTTAATTTTAAAGTGTTTATAGGAAATTTTTGTGGGACTAATTTCTTAAGAACAATATAAGCCAGGTATGTTGTCACATACCTGTAATAATACCTACATGGAATGCTGAGATCACCTGGAACCTAAACATTCTAGAACTTCTTGGACAATACACAACATACTATGTGCCTATTTCAAAAATGAAATGAAGTGAAATAAAATCAACCCAATGTACCTTCTTTATTTGTATCTCTTACCTTTGGAAACTAATAAGATAATGAATCAAAAAATAAATAAATTTCAATTATCTGTATGAATGAAAACAATTTTAAATGTTAAGAAGGTTAAAAAAAATCACTACAGTGATGGGGAGGAAAGAGCCTGGGTGGGAAATGGGACAAGAAGGTGAACATGATCAGGTATTATGTGTATGGGGAACATAACTGAAGTGCTGAGGAAAAGCAAAAAGAATGAAAACAGGCAACTTTTTGAGGTAGGAGGTGAGAAAACCCTCGGTTATATCAGAGACCTGGGAGGTGAGAGACCCTAAGGACTCAAAGGGAGGGACCTTAGAAGAAATGCCCTACAGTGGGGAGAGGGAACTTGTAGAGTCCTCCTCCAGTGGAGGGACAGGACATCAAGTGGAAAGATTGAGTTACCATCCCACAGTAAAAAGTTCTAACCCAGAATTGTTCCTGTCTGAAAGAACTGCAAGGAAAAAACATGGAGAAAAGCCTAAAGAAAAGGAGATCCAGTGACAAGACCAAATTGTGATAAAGCTCAAGGAGAGGCATCAAGGCCAGACACTATTACTGATGCTATTCTGTGCTCACAAAAAATGGGCTTATCATGACTGCTCTCTGAAAGACCAAACCAGCAGGTGAAAGAGTCAGATGCTCAAATTTATATGCAACCAATAGACGGAAGCTGGGAACCCCTGTGGATGAATTGGGGAAAAGCTGGAAGAAGCTGAGGAAGAGGTCTACCCGGTAGGAGGACCAACAATCTCAAATAACCTGGACCTCCCAGGATGTCTCAGACACTGAGCCAGCAACCAGGCTTCATACACCAGATGATATAAAGCCACCAACACATATACAGAAAAGGACTGCCAGGTCTGGACTCAGTCAGATGAGGTCCATCTAATCCTCAAGGGACTTCAGGCCCCAGGGAGCAGGGAGGTCTGGTGGAGAGGGGACAGGATGGTGGGGACATCCTCTTGGAGATGGGGATTTGGGGCTTGGGGCCCTGGGAGCATGGGGGCATGTAGGCAGGAGATATGGGGTGTGGAACAGTAAGAGGGGGAACTAGGAGAAGAATAAAATCTCGACTTTAAAAAAAGTATAAGAATAAATTTTAAATAATTCAACTATATTAGCGTGTGGAATTTCAGTCCACAGGACTATATACCATTCACATATTCATTTAGATTTCCTTTGGAAGTTAATATAAAGATGCACTTACACTTAAACAAGAAAATGATTAAAGATATTTAAAAATAAAGAAGTTCTATTTTGACTCTAAAGGTATAACTGCTAGTTAACTTTGTAATCACATCACTGGGATTAACTTCCTTCTCAGAATCATCAGAATAACAAGGATTAAAGAAACTTTAAAACTCTGTTTCATAGGAAACAAAAAAGTTAGAGATTTTTTTATTTGTTTTATATATATACCAGCAAGTGAAAATTTTTCATGCTTCATTTTTCTGAAGATGGGAAAGTAGAAGAGTACTTCAGATTATTCTCCATGATGGCTCTTTTAAACATAGACATTTTTTTTTCTCAGTTCACCATCTACACCAAAAAGCATATCTTAGTTCTTGGTCCCCAAGTTCATCAAAACCTAAAACAGAAAAGTACCTCTTATTAAATAAATTCCCAAGGATACAAATATGAAAGATTCTGTGCAGATGATGTATAGGGTAAGGGTTAAGGTCAGGATTAGGATTAGGGTTAGTGTTAGGGTTATGTTTAATAAAGCAGGATAATTATAGTGTTATTAAAGTATGAGGTACATCTGAGGTCAAATTCCCATTTTATCATTTCATATCTTTAATAATTCCTACAAAGCCATTAGGATTTTATGGATAATAGCAGTCATTTCAGTCAGAAATAATTCAAAATAATAAGTAGTTAAAATTTTATGACTATTAAAACATATTTAGATTCCTAAAGTCATTTTATGGACCATGTGCAACATACCTCCATGGACTTCTCATGCATTTCTTTAACTGCTTCCAGGGTCTGGTTCTGACTACATTTGGACAGTTTCAATGCTTGTTGTTCTTTTTGACAACTATTCTACAAATGTAAAAGGAAAACATTAGTATAACAATTCTGTTTATTTTTGTTGTTACTGCCATGCAACATGCATGGTAGTCTAACAATAAAACACTAAATGTATATCTAATACTAAAACATTTATGTGAGCAAAAATAATTCTATATGAAAGTTAAAAGGAATAGTTTTCCAACTGATTGAAAATTTTAACAACTATTTTGACTAAATATATGTATATTTTTACAATAACATGAAATAAAATTATGCTACCAATTGTGGGGTAGGAATTTTTTTTAATGTGAAAGAGTTTTTCATAATGCACAGACTGGCCTTAGCCTCCCAAGTTCTTATGTTTATAGGCATGCACCATGTATACATGAACTCGGTAAAATCCTAGTCTTGGAAGCTTAGATTGGTTTTCTCTAGGTTCCAATCTCAAGCAACATATAGAAGTAGTAACATAAAGTTCTCATTGTATTCTTTAGGGTTGCACACAACCATGATAATTTGCATTTTAAAAAAAAATTAAGACAAGCCCTTTACACCTTTTCACCTTGGGCTACTACAATCCTGTTTTGCCCTTTATTCACTCTGATCAATTTTTTACCTCACATTTGCACTCAAATCATCATAATTAAGTAAAATTACCTCTAATTTGCAATGCTTATCTTTAAAAAAAGTGCACCTGCATACATTTGGAGACAAAGGGGTTAATATTGGGTGTCATCTTTGATTTCACAGTACTGTTTCAGAGACAGAATCTCACTAAACCTTGAGCTCATCATTTATGCTACACCTGGTGGCTACAAAGATCTGGAGATCTTCTTTTCTCTGAACTAAATCTGAGATTGGTTGTTTTAAAATGCTCACAACCACACCAACTTTTTTTTGTTGTTGTGGTGGTGGTTTGTTTTTAGTTTTGCTAGTTTGTTGTTGTTTATTTTGTTGTTGTTGGTGGTGGTGTGGGCATTCATCCCAATGCAGGGAATATATGCTGGGTTCTCCATGCCTACAAGGGAGAAAGATTACGAATTAAACCATCTTCCAGCCCTGTAAATCAATCTTATTGGGCCCACATGCAGCATATGACACATTTAGGGATCTTTTCTTCTTTAAAACTTTCCTTCACTCATGGTAGTTTTCTTTCTACCAGTGGTTCTCTTCCTTTACTGGCTCCCTCTCACCAGCTGCCATATGCAAAATTACAAATCTTGAAGTACCCTGCTGTTCTGTCTTTAGACTCCTTATTTACAGGGATGATCACTTTCCCTTGAAATGTCATCCAGAGTCCAATGTTTAAAAACTGTCTTCAATTGGAGTATTTATTATTTATCTTTAGTTCCTATCTCTTTCCGGAACTGACTCATAATGGCAGGTTCCTCAATGCCTTCTGAGGCAAGAATGAATTTGCTGTTCCTTGCAAATTGAATACTTTCCAAACTATTAACCAGTAAATAAAATAAAATAGTTAATATGATTATCGTTGTCTCAGATCTTACTTGGAAACCAGGTGATGACTACAGTGATTGGTAGAGTAATGGAGACATGATCTAAAATTGTTTGCTGATATTCTTCCACAGGAAAATTCTTCCAGGGCTGTTGAGATTGTTTGTTTCCATCCTCTGTTGTTACTAAATCTTTACTAAATTTAGGACTGTAAGAACTGATTTACCAAATTGAGTTGGTTTTTTAATATAAACAACAGAGTCCAGGTGAAACCAATAAATAAGCTTTCTCTCTTCTTTGAACTCTGATATATTGTGTTTTTTTTTTTTTTTTGTAGTCACTGGTAATCATCTCTTGATCTTTCTGCAAATGTCTGCCTCTTGAAAATTTATGATCTGGTATACCATAAAATGCCTAGTCGTTTTCATTGATAGAGTATGCAATCAATAGTTTATATCTAAGTAAGACTAGAACAGAAGCAAGGATAGATAGATAATGGAGCTTAATTTAGTTTCATATGCTCAACTCAAGGCTAGTTGTTCCATTCCTACTTAGTAATACTAGGTTAAATATTAATTTTTTTAATGGTACCAACCACTGATTTTTCTTTTTCTTCATTGAATTTCTGTACATCCATATCAGACTTCTGAAATGTAGTTATATACTGCTCACAAAATTTGTTGTTGATGTTCTTCCTGTAAAGCACAGTAACGAAAGCAGGCACATTTCATACCAATATGAAAAAGAACACTCAAAACAAATTCAATTGAACATTTCATACTATAAAAAGAAAAATAGCAGTATAAAATATCTAATGGGAAATCATTATAGATTTTTCCCCTAACATATTATCAGAGAGGTTTTCATTTACGTTTTAGCTTTTCAAAATTAAAGAAATATAAACACACACAACACACACGTAACACACACACACACACACACACACACATATATATACATGTACAAAATTTAATTATATTTCAATGTGGTTTTTTTTCATTATTTTCTACCAAATATAAGTTCTAAATTATTTTTCATACATTGCCTTAGTAAAGACAGTGCAAAACATGTCAACTAAAATATACAAATTGTCTGCATATGTAATTGTAGTTGTTCCTTTTGAATATTGTTAAACATAATAATCCATAAATTACATTCCTAAGGCTATGTGCAAGACTTCTGTATTTCCACAATGAGTGTAAATTAAAATTTAAATCTCATTAACATTGACTTAAAGCAGAAAATAAAATTTTCATAGATTTCTATGAATTAGATTTAGTTTGCTTGAAGGCATGATGTTATAGGGTTAACTGTTTAGACAAAATCAAAGCCACACATTTTTACTAAAGAATCAGACATGATATAATTTTTTTTAAACTTCAGCCACATATAATTTTTAAAATGATACACATTTGACCCTACAAATATAACAACTCTACCTCTCTCGTTCGTTCATTTTGCAAAATCTTTCTAATTTCTGGTTGCTGCCTTTGAAAGATTCTTTGACATAAGTTTCCATCCATTTTCTCTTTATGTGAAGCGTCTTATAAATGTCATCTATATTAAAAATAAAGGGTCATTTTGAAGAAAAATTAGATGATTCCATGTATTCAAGTAAAAATAGATATAGATAAATTTCATTCAATAATGCTATGGAAACTTAAAATTAAATGATAGATATCACAAACATGCTTCATACTTTAGAATACTTAGGGTTTGGTATGTTCAGATGAAGGATGTTCAACCTGTAAAGTCTACAGAAATGTTCCACAACATAGAAAAAAACAGTCCATGTATTTTGGATAAGAAATATCTAATCTTATCTGAATTTTAATTTCTGTAAGGAAAATAATTTTGAGCTTCAAGAACAGTTTTCAAAAGAACAAATGCACAAAACAAAGGATCAAAAGTATGCTTAATTCTTCATAGGGAAACACTTTTAATAAAGGCTAATTCTTTTCCAAATCTAAAAAAGATGATGCAACTGAAAGAACAAACTTGACTGTGGAACTGTTAGACCCATTGTTTAAAATATTCAGTTAAAATAAGAGGGCAGCCGGGCATATTGGTTCCCATGTTAATCCTAGTATTCTGGAGGAAAAGGCAGAGAGATATTTGTGTGTTCCAGGTTAACCTGGTCAACATACTGAGTTCCAGGACAGTCAGAGCTACAAATGAGACCCTGTCAGAATCAAACCTGCGTTTGATTCCTAGCACCTACATAATGTGCACAAATATCTCCAACTCCAGTTCCAGGGGATGTGATGCCCTGTTCTAAATTCTGCATGCACCAGGTACATATGTATATGACTCACAGACATACTTATAGGCAAAATACCTATATAAATAAAAATAGATAAAAATGTTAAAATCTATGTTTAAAACAATGATCTCCAAGTTTTTTTTTTAATCAAAATAAAATTATTTCTAAAGTGAATTGGTAATTATATTTCAGAACATATCCTTTAAAAAAACACTTGAAGAAAATTATGCTAGGAACTTTTGATCAGTAACTGCTGCAGTTCATGAAAATTGTAATGCTTCAGAAAATGTTTAGTACCTTTCTAGCATGCACAGTTAGCTTTCAGTAACTAGGATGAAGCTATATTTCGGAGTACATATTTAATATTCTCACCATACATAGTACTAGACAAAATCAGATTATTAAATGATTATTCTGCCTCCTCTAAATAGAGCAAATCCTTCAGTTGAAAAAAATTAATTTGGTAAAATGGGTAACTTGAAAGAAGCAAAATATTATTTTTTAAAAATATAATATTGTTTCATGGGGGTAGAGATATGGCTCAGCAGTTAAGAGTACTTCCTGTCTTTGCAAAGGACATAGGTTTGGTGTCTAGCACTCATATGGTGGCTCACAACTATCTGACTCCAGTTCCAGGTATCTGAAATAATCAACTGATATCTGAACAACAGGTACACA
This sequence comes from Mus musculus, assembly GCF_000001635.26. Classification (NCBI taxonomy): domain Eukaryota; kingdom Metazoa; phylum Chordata; class Mammalia; order Rodentia; family Muridae; genus Mus; species Mus musculus. The sequence continues at coordinate 112,417 of NT_166394.1, forward strand.
TGTGGTGCACATATATAACTGTAAGCAAAACACTAATACACATAAATAAGTCCAAAAATAGGTATTAGGAGCATTGTTTAGTAAGCCATGTAAAGATGTTTTTTTTTTTTTTTTTTTTGTGTATGATCCTAGTATTGGAAGCTTAAGCAGGAGATTTCCAGTGTAAAGACTGCATAGGTTAAATAGGAAAATGCAGGCCAGCCTGAACTACATAATGACACCATATCTCAAAGACAAGTTACTGTCTTCTGAGAAAGCTCACTTAGCATTCAGTTACATATAATTTAAAACAGATACTTTAGAATCTGAGTATCATTCTCTCATTGTTTAGTAAGTTGTCTTCCACTTACAGTTACATAATTCATTTCATAAAAAGAAAAAAAAAAAAAACAATGAAGGGATTGGAGAGATGATTCAGCAGTTAAGAGCACTGGTTCCCTTCCAGATTTCTGAGATTGGAGTACCAAAACCCACAAGGTGGCTCACTACCTATAACTTCAGTTTCAGGGGATTCAAGGCCTTCATCTGGCTTCCTCAGGTACAAGACACACTAGTTGTGCACATACACACGTGAAAGAAAAAAAAAAAACAATAACCATAACATAAAATTTAAAAATAAGTTATAAGGGTTACATTAAAGAATTCAGTTTTGCACTGTGCCATATAAAGAAGGAAGCACAGAAGACTCCTAGAAAAGAAACTGACTTAATATAAAATTAGCACTGGATCAATGAAAATATGTTTCATGTACAGAAATTTGTATACATATCACTTAGCTATGAGTACATGGAACTGTGAAATTGTTTACATCTATTTTTTTTTCCTTTTAAAATTCCTTCAAAGCTGTTACAAAAAAGCCTCAGTAGTCAAGAGGGCCTACTGTGAAAAGAGGAGGTTCACAAAGTACTTTTTTTTTGTTTTTTAAGGTAAGTAATGTTACTTCATGCTTATCAAAGGATAATTCGTCAAAGATGAACTCACAATTCTGAATATCTATGCTCCAAATACAAGGGCAACCAAATTCATAAAGAAATTTTACTAGAACTCGAAGTACATATTGTACCCCTTATAATAATACTGAGAAACTTCAACACCCCACTCTGAGCAACGGAGAGGTCCTGGAAAAAAGAAATGAAAAAGAGACACTGTGAAACTAATGAGAAGTTATGAAACAATCGGATTCATCAGATACATATATATGTATCTGTCACACACACACAGACACACACATCCAAACACGCACACATATATTGAAGCAAATTCACACACAGTTCTCACTAGATGAAGAGAAATTATTTGAAAAAAAAATCAACAAACCTTCATGATAATAGTCTTGCATAGATTAAGAATTTTAAGCACATACCTAAATATAGAAGCAAACCAGAAGCCAACATTAAATTAAATGGAGAGAAACTTGATGCAATCCCACTAAAATAAGACAAGACAGGACTAGACAAGGCTTCTTACTCTTTCCCTACCAATTCACTATAGTACTACAAGTTCTAGACAGAGCAACTAGAAAACAAAAATTGGTCAAAGGAATAAAAATTGGAAAGGAATAAATCAAAATATCACTATTAGCAGATAATAAAATAGTATACTTAAGTGACCACAAAAATTCCATCAGAGAACCCATAAACCTGAAAAACAACTTCAGCAAAGTGGCTAGATATACAATTAACTCAAACAAAACAGTACCTTTCTTCTACTCAAAAGATAAACAGGCTGAAAGGCAATTATGGAAACAACACCTTTCAAAAGTCACAAATTATAGTTCCTTGATGTGACTCAAACCAAGCAGGTGAAAGATTTCTATGACAAGAACTTCAAGTCTCTGAAGAAAGAAACTGAAAAATCTCAGAAGATGGAAAGGTCTCCCATGGTCATAGATTAAGTTAGTAAAAATGGCTGTCTTCCCAAAAGCAATCTACAGATTCCATGCACTCTCCATCAAAATTTAAACTCAATTCTTCGTAGAGACAGAAAGAGCAATATGCAAAACCATTCGGAATATCAAAACTCCAGAATATCCCAAAACTATTCTCAACAATAAAAGAACTTCAGGGGGAATCATCCCTGACCTTAAGCTGTATTATGCAGAAATAGTGATAAAAAAATGTATGGTAATGGTACAGAGACAATGCCTTCATGAAATGGAGAGATCTAAAATATATCATCCTGTGTGATCTCAAAGGAAAAAAAAAACATGGTATGCACTCACTGATAAGTGGATATTATCCTAAAAGCTCAGAATACCCAAAATGTAATTCACAGACCACATGAAGCTGAAGAAGAAGGAAGACAAAAGTGTAGGTGTTTCAGTCCTTCTTAGAATGGGGAACATAATATTCCTGATAGGAAATGTGGAGATCAGGGCAGAGACTTAAGGAATGACCATCCAGATTCTGTCCAACCTTTGGATCCATCCCATATACAGAAACCAGGCACAGTCACTATTGTGGATACCAACAAGTGCTTGCTGATAGGAGCCTAATATGACTGTCTCCTGAGAGGCTCTGCCAGGGCTTGGCAAGAACAGAGGCTGATGCTCACAGCCAACAATCAGACTGATCATGGGGTCCCCAGGGGAGCAGTTAGAGGAAGAACTGAAGGAGCTGAAGGGGTTTGCAACCTTACAGGAAGAACAACAATATGAACCGAGCAGACAGACCAGAGCACTCAGGGACTAAGCCACCAAACAAAGAGGGGCACCCATGACTCTAGCGGCATATAGAGCAGAGGATGGTATTGTCAGACATCAGTGGGAGGAGAGGTCCTTGGTCCTGTGAAAGCTCCATGCCCCAGTGTAGGCAAATGCCAGGGTAGGGAGGTGGAGTATGTGGGTGAGGGAACAGGCTCATAGAAACAAAGCAAGTGTCAAATGGAATAGGGATTTCCTGGGATTAAACCAGGAAATGGCTGATATTTGAAATGTAAATAAATACACACACACACACACACACACACACACACACACACACTGATGGCTTTAACTGTGACTTCAAGTGGGTTTACATCTAATCACAGGATGATCTAAATTTTTCCCATTCCTGCTAGTTTTTTGATAAATTAGAGTAAATGTGTCTGCATCTCAATCTCCAAATAAAATCATAGTTGCTCTTATCACAACCAAGCTCCTCAACCTTTTTCATCACAATACAAATCTAAGACAAATCTTAAATATAAAATTCTTCCTGGCTGGACAAATATTTTACTGCTACAGCAAGAAGCTCTGGTTTCAATCTTCAGGAATGAAAAATAAAAACCCCCAAAATTTAGATATAAAAAATAAAGAAGGCATGATTCCTCGGGCCCCATTACATTTCTGAGGCTGAGGACTTCAGGTACAAGGCCAGTCCAGGCTGCAATTGAGGTTTCAGACAATCCTGAGATATAGAGCTAGAGGTTACTTTCCTAAACCAAAACAATAAATAAATAAAGACAGCCTGGTCTGAATTATGTCTGAATTCCCAGCACTTCTGAGGCTGAGAGAAGCCTCTAGTATTTGAGGCAGTTTGGAACCTATATATAGAAATTTCGGCAATGTGGCATTTTCACAACACGTTAAAATGTAGACTGGTCTTCAGTTTCTTTTTAATAAATTCCTGGTGGGAAGCAGTTGCACAGAAGAGGGTCTTGTCTGTTTCATCCACTAAGTGAAGTCCAGTTTACTCACACCTCACATCCCCAGGCCCCAAGAATACTTTCAGGGTCTCCATTTCCTTGGCCTTCCTGATTTCTGCTAGGAGCTAGTCTGTTCAAACTCTTGCACTTACAGTGAAGTTCTCAGTTTTCTTCAGCAGAGGCCTAAGTGGGAAAGGTCGATTGTGAACCTGGAAGTAGGAACTTCCTGAGTCCAGTGAGGGTCACCTAATCTCATTACTCCTGAAGAAACACCTCCAAAACTCCACCTTCATCCCCACCCAGACCCCTAGCTGAACCAGGATTAACCAACAGACAATTGACTACCTCCACTGAGACTTCATCCTACCATGATTCCTCAAGAATTTTGCTTCCTCAAGAACTCTTTGTAGCCACCATACTGGGTAACAGGGTTTGAACAGCGGGAAAATAATCTCAGCTAAGCCCATTGCTGATTGGCTGTGTTTGCACATGAGTACTAAGGGTAAGAGAGGCTCTTTCAGTCATCTGTGATTAAAGCTTCAAAAAGCGGGTAGTATTTTAACTTCCACTACTACCCAGAGGCTTTCCATTTTCTAAGTTTGCAATACTAACTTGAAAGTTAAAATAAAATGAACTCCAAAGACGACTCTCCTACTTTGTTTCAGATGAAGGGACTGTTCTGTGTAACTCTAAATTGTTTTTTTTTTGTTTGTTTGTTTGTTTTTTTTTTTTTTTTTGTTTCTTTTTTGTTTTGTTTTTTTTTTTTTTAAACTAAAGTGTTTTTGCATGTTTGTATTTATATAACATGAATGACTAGTTCCCCTAGAAACTAGAATAGGATGCCAAAATCCCTGGATCTAGAATTAAAAATGATTTTGAGAATTATGTGGGTTCTAGGAACTAAACCTTGGTTCTGTACAAAAGCAACAAGTGTTCTTAATTTCTAAGCCATCTTTCCATTCCTATCCTGTCTGTGTTTTAAGGTGTGCTGGACCATTTCTCACGATAGATGTTTAATTTTACTATATAATGGAGAGTATAAAAAATGACTTTGTTAATGTTGTCTATTTCCAGAAACAGAAAAACAAACAAACAAACAAACAAAACAGCAACAAAAAAACCATAATTTTAATGGATTGTGTAAATCATAAATAGTTTCAGGATAAAAATGGAGTGTATACATTTCAGTTTATGGGTGCATAAGGAGGCCAGATATAGACATCTGTTTTATTCTCAATTATATTCCAAATTTCTTTTTCATTTTCAGTTTGTTTTTTTTTTCAAGTCAGGGTTTATCTGTATAGCTCTGGTTAACCAGGAACTCACCCTGTATACCAGGGTGGCATCAAAATCAAAAATCTCCCTGCCTCTGCCTCCCAATGTCTGGGATTAAGGCATGTGCCACCACTGACTGACCCAACTTAAAACTTGAAATAGGTTCTCTCTGAATATGCAGCTAACCAATGCCACTACCTCGGCTAGCCAGCAAGCTGTCTCCACCTACTCAGCACTGGTTGGCAGCCTGCATTTTAGAAGTGGATTCTAGGCCCCCACTTTTATTTTCAAGAAAAACATTTTACTAAAACAGCCATCTCTCTAGCCACTCTTCAAGGTTTGTTCTGTTGCTATAGACACTGCAATTTTTTGTTTGTTTGTTTTTTGTTTGTTTGGTTTCTTTTTCTATTTCTCTAATCATGCCTAAGTTTAGGCTCCTAAAATGCTTAGTGGTGGTTTTGCTTGTTTCCTTACAACAGCAAATTGGTTTTCTTGCTCACTTTACAATTTGCAGCTAATTTGGCACACTGGACGAACTGACATTTCATTTACTAGGCTTATTGCTGTGTTTTGTTTCTTTGGTGCTTTTTTTTTTTTTTTTTTTTTTTTTTTTTTTTTTTTTTTTTTTTTGCTGGTTTTTTGTTTTTGTTTTTGTTTTTGTTTTCACCACTGAAAATGAAATTTATAACTTTTAATGGTGCTTTACCACTGAGCTACATATTTAGTTAATCTTTAGTTTTGAATGTTTGATGAGAAGTTATCTGTGTGTATTTTTTAAAGAAAACTATAATTTCTGTGAAGCCTACAATTATCCCCCTATGCTATAGGTTCTATAGAGATCTGTTTCCTCGTTTGGCCTCTTCAAGAAACAGGGCAATATTTTTAAAACACATACCTCCAGATTTATCCAACATACTGCCTACTTCATGTCTGTGAAGACAGAACAATAAAAAATTAAAGCAAGAAATATAGTAGACTGGTAGGCCATTTTTTTTACCACACACAAAACTTTACACAGAACCTTCTTTAATTTTTTATAATAAATATATAATGTTTGGTTTGGAACAAATGTCATATGCATATAAAATATATGGTGGACTACCAACTTGAACTTGGATTATTTACTTTTAACAATTCATACGTTTACACCCCACAAGGAGTTTATTCATAACTCTCCCACACTTGCCGAGACCCTTTTTTCCCCCAGATAGTCCCCTACTTATTTTTATGATGTTTCTCCTTTTCTTTGAGTGTGTCAAAGATCACATGCAGGTGGTCCTATTGTATGAGTTCCTATGTGTTTGTGATCACAAAGTCTAAAGGATCCCAAGCTGGGCTTGAACTTAACATATATCAGCATCTGACATTGAAATGCTGATCTTCCTGAATCTAGTTTTCCAGTGAAGGTAACACAAACACTACTTTTGAAGTACTCTATTGAACTGGCAAAAAAAAAAAAAAAAAAAAAAAAGAAAAAAAAAAGAGAAAAAAAGAAAAAGAATTGAAAATATTACCCCATGTCTTCATCTCCTTTTACTTGAGGCGATATATTTTCATCTTTACCAATTGCTGGATTATTTACTGTATTGACAATAGAAAATGTAAACATTTGAAAGTATGCAATATTAGTAATAGTTAATAAAGTACTATCAATTTGAATTTCTTTGGAAAAACTGCCCATTTTGAGTTTTTGAAACAGATTTTAAAAATTAAGTAAAATTAAGTACATCCAGGAAATCTAGGACACAAGGAGAAGAAAAAACATAAGGATAACAGGTATAGATGAGAAGTAAGATTTCCAAATTATAGGGCCAGTGAATATCTTCAACAAAACTATAAAAGAAACCTTTCCTAACCTAATGAAAGAGATGTCCATGAACATACAAGAAGCATGCAGAACTCCAAATAGTTTGGACCAGAAAAACAACAACAAAAACAAAAATCCCTGCCATCATATATTAATCAAAGCACCAAATGAACAAAACAAAGAAAGAATATTAAAAGCAGTAAGGTAAAATGGTCAAGTAACATATACAGGAATTCCTATCAGAATTACACCTAACTTCTCCCCAGAGACTATGAAAGCCATAAGATCCACGGTAGATATCATACAGACACTAAGAGAGCAGAAACAAGAGCCAAAGCTATAATATGCAGTAAAACTATTTTACCATAGATTGAGAAAACAAGGTATTCCGTGAAAAAACAATATTTACACAATATCTTTGAACAAACCAAACCCTTCAAGGGATAATAAAGGGAAAACTCCAATATAAGGAGGGAAATCACATGCTAGCAAAAGCAAGATATTAATCTTGAAGTAAACCTAAAAGAAGTTAGCTACATGAACAAAATTCCAACAAAAATAACAGGAAGAAACAAAGACTTTGTCTTAGTATCTCTTAATATCACCATATTCTATTCACCAATTAGAAATAAATAGACAAACAGACTGGATGTGTAAGCAAGACCCAGCATACCAGAAACAAACCTCAGGGAGAAAGACAGACATTTCCTCACAGTAAAAGGCTGGAAAACAATTTTCTAAGCAAATGTTCCAAAGAAACAAATTTGGAGTAGCCATTCTAATATCAAATAAATTTGACTTTCAACCCAATGTTATCAAAAAAGACAAGGAGTGACACTTCATATTCATCAAAGTTAAAATTTACCAAGATGAATTTTCAATTCTAAACATTTATAGTCCAAATGCAATGGCATCCATATTCATATAAGAAACATTAGTACAGCTCAAAATGCACATTGCACCACACACAATAATAGCAAAAGACTTCAACAACCCTCCTCAACAATGGAAAGATCCTGGAAAAAAAATTAAAAAAAGACACAGTTAAACTAACAGAAGTTATGAAACAAATACATTAGTTGATATCTATAGAACATTTTATTCTAGAACAAAAATTGTCCATTCTGCTCAGCACCTCATGACGCCTTCTCCAAAATTAACAATATAATCAGTCACAAAACATGCCTCAACAGATATAAAAATATCCAAATAATCTCATACATCCTATCTAATCACCAAGGACTAAGGCTGATCTGAAATAATAATATAAATAATTGAAAACCCATGTACACGTAGAAGGTGAACTAAAATCCAGTCAGTGATAAATCAGGTAGGGAAGAAATAAAAAAAAAAAAAATAAATGTAAGACTTTTTAGAGTTTAAAAAAAAATGAAGTTACTACATACCGAAAGTTGTGGAACACAACTAAAGCAGTGTTAAAGGGAATCTCATAGGTCTGAATGCCTCTAAATAGAACCTGGAGAGAAGATACAGTAGTAGGTTGACAGAACACCTAAAACCCCTTGAATAACAGGAAGGAAATTCACCCAAGAGGAGTTGAAGGCAGGAACTAATCACACTCAGGGCTGAAATCAAAGAAGTGGAAACAAAGGAACTATAACATAAAATCAAACAAACTAGGAGCTGGACCTTTGAGAAAGTCAACAAGATAGATAAAACATAAGCCAGACTAATTACAGGGCACAGGGAAAATATCAACATTAACAAAACCAGTAATGAAAAGGGAGACATAACAACAGATACTTAGTAAATCCAAAAAAATCATCAGATCCTACTATATAAGCCTGTAACTTAGCAAAAGTGGAAAATCTGGATGAATTGGACAATTATCTAGACAGATGTCAGGTACTAAATTTCAATCAGGTTGAGATAAACCCTGTAAACTCTCCCATAATCCCCAAAGAAATAGAAGCAGTCATTAAGAGCTCCCCCCTCAAAAAAAAAAAAAAAAAAAGCCCCGTATCTGATGGGTTTAGTACAGATTTCTATCAGACTTTCAATGAAACACCAATACCAACAATCTTCAATCTATTATGCAAAAACAAAAGAAAATGAACACTACTTAATTTGTTCTATGAAGCCACATTTACTCTTATACCCAAACCATACAAAAACCCAATGAAGACAGGATACTTCAGACCAATTTAACTTATAAATATTGATGCAAAAATACTCAATAACATCCTGTTAAACACAATCCAAGAACACATCAAAATGATCATCCTTCATGATCAAGCGGCTTCATCCCAGGGATACAGGAATGGTTCAATATATGGGAATCCATCAATGTAATCCAATATGTAAAGAATCTCAAGGAAAAAAACACAGTATTATCTCATTAGACGCTGAGCAATCATTAAAAAAAAAATCAACACACCTTCATGATGAAAGTCTTGGATAGACTCAGAAAGCAAGGCCTATAACTAAACATAGTAGCAAACCAGGATCCAACATCAAAATAAATGGAGAGAAACTTGATGCAATCCCACTAATATATGACAAGGCTTCCCACTCTCTCCCCTACCTATTCACTATAGTACTAGAAGTTCTAGCCAGATTAAATAGACAACAAAAAGAGGTCAAAAAGTTAAAAATTGGAAAAGAACAAATGAAAATATCACTATTAATAGGTAATAAGATAGTATATTTAGTGACCCCAAAAAATCCTCTAAAGAACCCTTAAGCCTGAGAAACAACTTTAGCAAAGTGATTGGATATACAATTAACTCAAATAGATCAGTAGCCTTCCTCTACTCAAAGGATAAACAGGCTGAAAAGGAAGTTATGGAAGCAACACTCTTCACAATAGTCTCATATTTTAATACCTTGGTGTGACACGAAAAAAGCAAGTCAAAGTTCTGTAGGACAAGAACTTCATGTCTCTGAAGAAAGAAATTGAAATTCTCAGAAGATGGAAAGATCTGCCATGGCCATAGATTGGTGTCCCAAATAATTTAGTAAAAATGTCTATCTTGCCATAAGTAAGCTCTGATTCCATGCCCTCTCCATCAATATTCAAACTTAATTCTTTATAAAGATAGAAAGAGCAATATGCAAAATCATTTGGAATAACGAAAATCCAGGATATTGTAAAACTATTCACAACAATAAAAGAACTTCAGGGGGAATCATCCCTGACCTCAAGCTGTATTATAGAGAAATAGTGATAAAAATGTATAGTGACCATAAAGAAAAAATGACTTCAGGAAGTTCACACGCAAACGGATATGTCTAAAGTATATCATCCTGTATGAGGTAACACAATCCCAAAGGAAAAAATATGGTATGCACTCACTGATAAGTGGATATTATCCTAAAAGTTCAGAATACCCAAAATGTAATTCACAGACCACATAAACCTTAAGAAGGAAGAAAAAAGTGTGCATGTTTCCGTCCTTCTCAGAATGGGGAACAAAATACTACTGGGAGGAAATATGGAGACAAAGTGCAGGGCAGAGACTGAAGGAACGACCATTCAGAATCTGCCCCACCTGTGGATCCATCCCGTATATAAACACCAGACCCTGTCACTATTGTGGATACCAACAAATGATTGCTGAAAGGAGCCTAATATGGCTGTGTCCTTAGGGGCTCTGCCAGAGGTTGGCAAAAACAGAGGCTCATGCTCACAGCCAACAATCAGACTGATTATGGGGTCCACAGTGGAGGAGTTAGAGGAAGGACTGAAGGAGCTGAAGGGGTTTGTAATCTTACAGGAAGAACAATAATATGAACCAAGCAGACCGCCCTCCCTCCCCCCCCCAGAGCACTCAGGGACGAAGCCAGCAAACAAAGAGGGGGACCCATGGCTCCAGCTAAATACATAGCAGAGGATGTCCTTGTCAAACATCAGTGAGAGGAGAGGTCCTTGGTCATGTGAAGTTTGGTGTCCCAGTGTAGGCAAATACCAGAACAGGGACATGGGTGTTGGTGGGTGGGGGAACATGCTCATAGAAGCAGAGGGAGGGTGCAATGGTAAAGGGAATTTCTGGGTTGAAACCAGGAAATGACTAATATTTGAAATGTAAATAAACACACACACACACACACACACACACACACACACACACACACACACACACACACACACACACACACCTAATATGATGGCTTTAACTGTGACTTCAAGTGGGTTTATATGCAATCACAGGATGATCTAAATTTTGGTCCCATTGTTGCTAGGGTTTTGATAAATTAGAGTAAATGTGTTTGCATCTCAATCTCCAAATGAAATCATGGTTGCTTTTATCATAACCAAGCTCCTCATTTTTTTTCATCATAATACAAATCTAAAGCAGATCTAAAATATAAAGTTTTTCTGGCTGGACAAAAATTTTACTGCTACAGCAAGAAGCTCTGGTTTCAATCTTCAACAAGGAAAAAAGGAATAAAAAACAAACAAACAAACAAACAAACAAACAAAAATTTAAATATAAAAAATAAAGAACACATATTTCCTCAGGCCCAGGTACATTTGTAAGGCTGGGGACTTCAGTTTCAAGGCCAGTCAAAGCTGCAGGTGAGGTTTCAGACAATCCTGAGATATAGAGTTAGAGCTTACTGTCCTAAACCAAAACAACAAATAAATAACAACAACCTGGCCTGAATTATGTCTGAAGTCCCAGCACTTCTGAGGCTGAGAGGAGCCTCTCTATTTTGAGGCAATTGGAGCCTATACATAGAAATTTCGGGAATCTGCCATTTTAACAACAGGAAGAGGTAAATGAAGACTGGTTTTCAGTTCATTTTTAATGAATTCCTGGCAGGCAGCAGCAGCTAAAAGAAGGTTTTAGTCTGTTGGCTCCACTAACTGACTTCCAATTTACTCACTCCTCACCTCCCCAAGCCCCAAGAAGACTTCCAGGGTCTCCAATTCCCTGGCCTTCCTGCTTTCTGTTAGAAGATAATTCTGTTCAAACCCCTGCCCTTAGCGAAGTTCTCTGTTTTTCTCAGCAGAGACCTAAGTGGGAAAAGTTGATTGTGAGCCTGGAAGCAGTACCTTCCTGAGTCCAGTGAGGGTCACCTCCTCTCCTTACTCCTAAAGTAACACCACCCCTCCACCTTCTTCCCTACACAGGCCCCCAGCTCAAACAGTATTAATCATCTTTCAACAGACAATTAACTACCTCTACTGAGACTTCTCCCTACCATGCTTCCTCAAGAACCTTGCTTCCACAAGAACTCGGCTTGATGACTACCACAAAGCATACTGGGTAACAGGGTTTGGATAGCGGGAAAACAATCTCAGCCAAGGCCCTTGCTGATTGGCAGTGTTTGCACATGTGTACTAAGGGTGAGAAAGGCTCAATCAGTCGTCTGTCATTGAAGAGCAAAAAGGAGGTAGAATTTTAGCTGCCACTACTACCCAGAGGCTTTCCATTTTCCAAGTTTACAATACTAACTTGAAAGCTAAAATAAAACAGACCCCAAACAAGACTCTCCTACTTTGTTTCAGATGAAGGTGCTGTTGTTTGTAATTTTCAATTGTTTTATTTATTTAAGTAATTTGTTTTTGCATGTTTGTGTTTATAAACATGCATGTGTGGTGCACATAGAAACTAGAAGAGAATTCCAAAACCCATGGATATAGAATTAAAAATGGTTTTGAGCCATTGTGTGGGTCCTAGGAACTAAAACTTGGTTCGGTCCAAGAACAACAAGTGCTCTTAATTTCTAAGCCATCTTTCCATCCCTGTCCTTTGTGTCTTTTAAGGTGTGCTGATCATTTTTCTTGAAAGATGTTTATTTGTACTATACAGTGGAGATTACAAAATTATAACACTTTCTTAATATTGACAATTTCCTCATAGAGAAAAAACAAAAAGACAAAAACCATCATTTTAATGGACTGTGTAAATCAGATAAAGAGTATTGTAAACTGATGCATATACATTTCAGTATAAGTATGCATAAGAAGGCGACAAATAGACATTTGCTGCATTCTCAATCACATTCCAATTTCCTTTTTTTTTTTTTTTTTCAAGGCAGGGTTGTAGTCCTGGACCTCACCCTGGTTACCAACTGCTGGGATTATGGCATGAACCACCTCTGACTGCCCAAACTTAAAACATGAGACAGGTTCTCTCTGAATCTGCAGCTCACCAATGCAACTAGCCTGGCTAGCCAGCAAGCTGTCTCCAACTACTTTTCACTGGGTTGCAGCCTGCATTTTTAAAGCCGATTTAAGACCCCCTCCTTAATTTATATACTTTCAAATAAAGCACATTACCAAAACAGCCATCTCTCTAGCCCCTCTGAGAGGTTTGTTCTCTTGTGGTAGCCACTGTATATTTTTTTTTTTCTTCTCTAATCATGCCTAAGTTTAGGCTCCTAAAATGCTTATTGCTGGTTTTGCTTGTTTCCTTACAAGAGCAAACTGGGTTTCTTGCTCATTTTACAATTTGCAGTTAATTTGGCAAACTGGACAACCTAACATTTCATTTGCAAGACTTATAACTGTGTTTTGCTTGTTTGGTAGGATTTTTGTTAATTTGGTGCATTTGTTGGTTTGTTTGGGGTTTTTATTGTTATTGTTTTGTTTTGTTTCTTTGTTTGTTTTTGTTTGTTTATTTTTGCCACTGAAGATGAAACTCATCACTTTTAAATGGTGATTTACCACTGAGCTACATCTTCAGCTAATCTTGCATTCTGAATGTTTGCTGAGAAGTTATCTCATATGTGTTTTAAAGGAAACTACAATTACTGTGAACCCAAAATTATCCCCTTTTGCTATACAGTCTAGAAATCTGATGCCCTCTTCTGACCTCTTTAAAAAACAGGCAAATACCTCCAAAAACACATACCTTCAGATTTATCCAACATACTGTCTACTTCATCTCTGTGAAGAAAGGAAAATAAAAAATTAATGCAAGAAATATAGTGGACTGGTAGGCATTTTTCTTACCCACACAAAACTTTAAAAAGAACTTTCTTTTAATTATTTATAATAAATATATAATGTTTGGTTAAGAACAAATGTCATATATACATATATATATACACATATGTATATGTATGTATATATATATATATGTATATATATATATATATATATATATATATATATATATATATATATATATATATATATATATATGTATGTATATATTACATGGTGGAGTATCAAAGTGATCTTGTATCCTTTACTTTTACCAATTCATACATTTACACCCACAGTAGTTTATTCATTACTCTACCACTCTTGCTGAGACCCTTCTTCTTGCCAGATGGTCCCCCTCTTATTTTCATGATTTTTCTCCTTTTCTTTGTGTGTATATCTTGGAAGATCTCAGGCAGGTGGTCATATTGTACTAGTTGCTATGTGTTTGTTATTACAAGGTCTGAAGGACCTCAAGCTGGGCTTGAACTCAACATATAGCAGTGTCTGATTTGTATTGCTATCTTCCTGAATCTACTTCTCCAGTGAAGGGAATACAAACACTACTTATGAAGTAATCTATTGAGCTGGCAAAAAATATTGAAAATATTACCCCATATCTTCATCTGCTTCTGCTTGAGGCGATATATTCTCATTTTTATCAAATGCTGGGCTCTTTACTGTATTAACAATAGAAAACAGAAACATTTGAAAGGATTCTATATAAGTAATAGTTAATAAAGTACTATCGATTTGAATTTCTCTGGAAAAACTCTCCATGTAAATTTTTGGAAGAGATTTTAGAAAGGAAATATTTACACCGAGAAAATCCAGGACACAAGGAGATGACAAAACTTAAGGATAATAGGTATCAATGACAAGTAAGTTTTTCAAATTTAGGGACAGTGAATATATTCAACAAAATTATAGAAGAAAACTTCCCTAACCTAAAGAAAGAGTTGCCTATGAATATACAAGTAGCCTACAAAACTCCAAATAGTTTGGACCACAAGAGAAATTTCTTCCATCATATAGAAATCAAAACTTCAAATGCATAATAAAAAAAGAAAAGAAAAGAAAAAGAAGAATATTAAAAGCACTAAGGGAAAATCGTCAAGTGACTTATAAAGGAAATCCTATCAAAACTATACCTAACTTATCCCCAGAGATTATGAAAGCCATAATATCCAGGGCAGATGTCATACAGACCCTAAGGGAAAAGAAATGCCAGACAAGGCTACTAGACGCATCAAAAAATTTTACAATAGATTGAGAAAACAAGGTATTCTGTGAAAAAAACGATATCTACACAATATGCTCGAACAAATCCAGCCCATCAAGTGGGTAATAATGGGAAAACTCCAATATAAGGAGGGAAATTACACTCTAGAAAAACCAAGAAATTGATCTTGAAGCAAACCTAAAAGAAGAAAGCTACATGAATGACATTCCAACTCTAACAACAAAAATAACAGGAAGCAACAACTACTTTTCCTTAATATCTCATAATATCAGCGGACACAATTCACCAATAAAAAGACATAGAATAACAGACAGGATGTGTAAGCAAGACCAAGCATACTAGAAACAAATCTCAGGGACAAATACAGATATTACCTTAGAGTAAAAGTCTGGAAAACAATTATCCAAGGAAATGTTCCAAAGAAACAAGTTGGAGTAGCCATTCTAATATCAAATAAATTCGACTTTCAACCCAAAGTTATCAAAAAAAAAAAAAAAAAAAAAAAAAAAAAAAAAAAAAAAAAAAAAAGAGGAGGGACACTTCATATTCATCAATGTTAAAATTTGCCAAAATGAATTCGCAATTCTGAACATTTATACGCCAAATTCAATGTCATCCACACTCATAAAAGAAACTTTAGTAAAGCTCAAAAACACACATGAATAGAGCATTAAAAGAAACCTTGACTAAATAGGTTTTAGAGACCTGCAGAAAAGATTATGCAGCTCTTTTTCCCTTCACCTGGTTCTGAGTATGGAACACCACAGGGAAATTTAAACTTACACCATTCGAACTCCTCAACTGGGGACCCCCCCCACCCCTTTAACAGAAGCAGGTGGAATGTTTGACCCTCATGTTTCTTTTTCAGAACTCCCACTAGCTCACTGGAAGGACCTACAACTGGTCAGAAAAGATGCCTTGGAAATGTTGAAACAATAAAAAACTTAAACAAAAACAAAAAAAAAACAAAAAAACAAAAAACATACGAACCAGAAACCATCTTGGTTCCACATAAATTTCAAACAGGAGTACCTGTCCTGGTCTGGTGCCACCATTCTGGCAAACTTGAACTCAGATCAAAAGGACTCTCCCTGATGATTCTCACAAGCCCTGCTGCCACACCTCCAGCATTTGCCCAGTTCTGGCATCCAGCCTGCCATGACCCACTGGCCTGGCACTGCTCACACACAGTGGGCACTGCACAGGAACCTCCCTCCCTCCCTCCTCCCAATGGCAAGAGGCTCTTTTGTCTCATTCAATGGGCTTCTGAGGTTCTCAATCTTACATATCCTAAAGCTGTGACCTCATGTTGGCTTTGTTTGGCAGCTGGGCCAGAGGTTTAATTTTCTAACTTATAAGATCAGAACTATGTACTAGAAGGAGTGGGAAATGTGAGACCACAACTTAGAGCGTTTCTCCCTGGAAGGTAAAGCACCTGGACATTCTCCAAGATTGTTTTCCCTGATTTATAAAAATACAGCCAGAAAGAGACTCTATGTTCTCTACGGAAACCAAAAATCCTTTTGGTTTCTGAGCCTTACAGCTAGAGATTCAAAAATTGGAGTTTTGCCAAGGACATCTGGGCAGAGAAGAACACTCCTCCCATCTCTTCCCAACTCCTCCAAACTCTCCTCCCAACTCATCCCAATTCCTCAGCTAGCTAATAAAAACCTTCTTCTGTCACATCTCAGAGTTATACGCCCCTGCCCTGCACAGTGGAAGGAGTTTGTCCTTAGCTAGCTGATAATAAAACCTCTTGCAGTTTGCATCAAGTGTGGATTTCTCTCAAGTCATTGGGGTGCTGGCCAGCTCATCCCGGGACTTTACTGGACTTGAGAGGAGGTCCATCTTCGGGGTCTTACACATGGAGACCTAATACCAAAACTCTTCAAACTATTATGCAAAATCAAAAGAGAAGGAACACTATTGAATTTGTTCTATGAAGCCAGATTACAATTATATTCAAACCATACAAAAACACAATGAAGAAAGGAAACTTCAGACCATTTTCCCTTATGAATTTCGAAGCAAAAATACTCAATAAAATCACTGCAAACCAAATAAAAGAATACATCAACACGATCATCCATCATGGTCAAGTAGGCTTCATCCCTGTGATGCAGGGATGGTTTAATATATGGAAATTTGTCAACTTAATCCACTATAGAAACAAACTCAAAGACGAAAACAACATGATCACCTCATTAGATGCTGAGAAAGCATTTGACAAAACACAACACCCATTCATAATAAAAGTCCAGGAAATGTCAGGAATTCAAGGCCCATATCTAAACATAAAAAAAAGAAAAAAAAAATAGACAGCAAACGAGTAGGAAACATTAAACTAAATGAAACAATCCCATTAAAATCAGGGACTAGACAAGGCTGCCCACTTTCTTCATACCTATTGAATATAGTAGTTGAAGTCCTAACCAGAGCAATTAGACAACAAAAGGAAAACAAATGAATACAAATTGGAAAGGAAGAAGTCAAAATATCACTATTTCCAGAATATATGATAGCATGTATCAGTGACCCAAAAATGCACCAGAGAAATCGTAACCATATATATGACTTCAGTGCAGTAGGTGAATATAAAATTAACTCAAACATATCAGTGGCCTTTCTCTACTCAAAGGAAAAAGAGGATGAGAAAGAAATTTGGAAAAAATCACCCTTCACAATACTCACAAATAATATAAAATAGCTTGGTGTGACTCTAACTTAGAAAGTGAAAGTTATATATGATAAAAACTTCATGTCTCTGAAGAAAGAAATGAAACAAGATCTCAGAACATGGAAAGAACTCCCATGCTCATGGATTGGAAGGATTAATATAGTAAAAATGGCTGTTCTGCCAAAAGTAGTTTATAGATTCAATATAATCCCCATCAAAATTCCAACTCAATTCTTTACTGAGTTAGAAAGGGCAATTTACAAATTCTCCTGGAATTTGAAAAAAACAAACAAACAACAACAACAACAACAACAACAAAAAACCAACAACAACAACAAAAAAAAAAAAAACAAAAACAAAAACCTGGTATAGGAAAAACTATTCCCAACAATAAAAGAACCTCTTGTGGAATCACCATGCCTGACCTCAAAGTGCACTACAAAGCAATTGTGATAAACACTACATGGTACAGGTATAGTGGTAGACAGGTAGATAAATGAAATAGAACTGAAGTCAGAGAAATAAACCTATAGTCACTTGATCTTTGACAAAGGAGCTAAAACCATCTAGTGGAAAGGAGACAGCATTTTCAACAAATGGTGTTGGTTCAATTGGCAGTTAGCATGTAGGAGAATGTAAATTGATCTATTCTCATCCCCTGTGCAATGCTCAAGTCTAAGTCGATCAAGGGACTGCACATAAAACCAGAGACACTGAAACTTATAGAGGAGAAAGTGGGGAATAGCCTGGAATACATGGGCAAAGGGGGGATATTCTTGAAAAAAAATACTACCAATGTCTTGTGCTATAAGATTAAAAATGGACAAATGGGACCTCATAAAACTGATAAGGTTATACCCAGAAGTTCAAACTTGTAATAAGGAAACATGCTTCACTTTGTCCATAGCAGCCTTATGTATAATAACAAGAAGCTGAAATGAACCCAGATGACTCTCTTTAGAGGAATGTATATAGAAAATATTGCACATTTACTTACTGAATTACTACACAGCTATTAAAAACAATGAATTCATGAAATTTTTATACAAATGGATGGATCTGGATGATATCTTCCTAAGAGAGTTAACCCAATCACAAAAAACACACATGATATTCACACATTGATGAGTGGATATTATCCCTGAAGCTCAGAATAACCAAGGTAAAATGTGCAAAACCCATGCAACTGAAGAAGGAAGACCAAAGTGTGGATATGCCGTTCCTTCTTAGAATGGGTAACCAAATAATCATGGAGGGAGTTACAGAGACAAAGATTGGAGCTGAGAATAAAAGAATACAGAGACTGCCTCACTTGGGGATCCATTCCATATACAACCACCAAATCTACTGAAGATGCCAACAAGGGCTTGGGTGCAGGAGAATGATATAGTTGTCTCCTGAGAGGATCTGCTAATGCCTGACAAATAAAAAAGTGGATGTTCACAGACATCCTTTGGACTTAGCACAGGGTCCCCAATTATGGAGCTGGAGAAAATACCTAAGGAGCTTAAAGAGTTTGCAGGCCCCTAGAAGAAAAAACAACATGAACTAACAAGTACCCCACAATTCCATGGGATTAATCCACCAATCAATGAAAACAAATAATGGGACATATGATTCCAGCTTCTTATGTAGCAGAGGATGGACTAGTCAGGCATCAATGGGAGGAGAGACACTTGTTCCTGTAAAGATCCTATGCCCCAGTATGGGGGAATACCTGGGTTAGGAATTGGAAGATGATGTGTTGGGGAGATGGGGGAGAGGGGAGAGGACAGGAGATTTTTTGGAGTGGAAACTAGAAACGGGGATAATATTTGAAATGTAAATAAGGAAAATATATAATAGAAAAAGAAAGGAAATAATTTATTTGCAGGTTTTATGAAATACATTAATGTTTGGCAAACATATTATACGAACAATGTTCATGTCTTTTCTTGAGGTGAAATCAAGAAAGTTCTTCTCTCTCAACATATGCTGATATAGTTCCAAGAGTAGGTTTATGTGCTGCAAAACCTTGTATATAGGAATAGAGAGATATAGGTAAAATTAGAAATGAAGTATATGTAAACTCTTAACAAAGACTTCTTCCATTTCAGGTGACTAGGTAAAGTCTAATGAACTGCAGGACACAATTAATACTGGAAATGCGATACCTTCCGAAAGAGCCTCCTCTGAAACTTTTATGTCATCGTCCTCATCATCAAAGTCCAAAAGTAATAAGTAACCTTCCTTTGGTATCACCTTCAATTTCTTAAGAGCCATTCTTCTCATAAGAACTCAGTAGTTTTCTTAGTTTAAAAAAAAAAAAAAAAAAAAAAAACAATAAAAATAAAAAGGAAAAAAAAAAGAACTTAGTTACCTGATTAAAAAGTATCATTTAAATAATTAAAAATAACAAAAAATCAAATAATTATTTTAGCTCAATGAAAGATCATTTCTTTTTTTACTTAACATGTATATTTTTAATCAATTGCCTTTATCAGAGAGTTCTGTGTACATATTCAATATGGTGATGCATATATATATACACTTACCCGTACCATTTCCTCCGTGTATCCCATTTATCATGACCCTCTCCCTCACAACTTGTTTTAAAAACTTCTTTAACTCACTTCTTTAAAAACCTCCTTTAGAACCTAAATTATTAGTCTGCCATTTCTCAGTTTAAAAAGAGACAAAAACTGGCCAACCTTCAACATATGAGTCCTCCCCTCCTCCCAAAAAATGATGAGCAACATCCTTTAACCTTTGAGGCATCTGAATGTTGGTCCTATCTCCCACAGAATATTTTTAAACAAAACATCAGCAATTCTGTTTACCAGTTTATCTCAGTCTAACGTAAACTCACAGTTCTATCCAGAAAGATAAAGAACATGGTAACTGTATATTCATATGAAAAAGATCCACCACTAAGTCTACAAAAAAACATGAACTACCACCACCACCCACACAGAAAGACCTTATATTGGAGAAATTAGGGATTTGGGGAAGCCGAGGATTTCAAACATCTGAAGATTGTAAGTTCAAGGCCAGACCAAGCCGGGCCAGCTGAAACTACAAAGATAGATCCCATCCTACAGAACCTAAACTGAGAGAAAAAGCTGAACTTGGTGGTGCAAGTCTTTAATCCCAATACATGGGAGATTTGGACAGAAGGATCTGTGGTCAGAATCCATCCCCAATGACTTATGAATCTCTTACAATATCTCCTCTTCTTCTTTTCATTCATCTTCCTATGCCATTCTACTGTCTGCAATGTTCATACAGTCTATACCAAAGGAACACACCATAGAGAAGACAATGAGGAGGGAGGAATCCTCAGTGTGTTTCTAAGGGATCCTGAACATCACACAGGACAAGCGCCAAGGCATCTCACCAATGGCTCCCTGTTCCCTGACCCACAGTCCTGCAGCTGGTTCTCTGATCCTATCCCCAGGCCCCAAGCTTTTCTCTTCCAAGGGTTCCCAATTCTCTATGGCCCTGACCTGTTCGATCCTCTTCCATGAATACGGTCCTCCACCTTCCATTCACCCTCAGATTCCACAGAAAATGGCGATCAGGAGGCTTTTCCTCACATAGTGGCCTCCTGGGCCTGAGATTCCCCACCCTGTCACACCTCGATTAACTGTCCAACAACCCTGATCAGGGCAGATTATCACTTACAGGTCATCTAAGAGGAGAACACCTTCTCAACCGCACCCTTCTGTGCTTAGCTCCTCAATGGAAAAAAAAAAAAAAAAAAAAAAAAAAACCCGTTGTCAGGGGCCACACCCAGACAGAAGCCTCAGAGGATCCTTTGTGATGCCAGCTGGAGCAAATAGGTCTCACCAAAGGACTGTGCTGATTGGCTGAATACACCCTGCGCATGCGTTCACGGAATACCAAGTACTTTGAAGGGAGATTTTAGAAGGTGGGAGTAATCTACTGACTTTAAGACAAATGATTTACAGTTTGTTGGTTGACAAGTGCTTACAAACTTGAAAATCCAGAACAAATATGTAACATATGAAATACAGCAAATGGCTCTACTTAATTTCAGCTGTAGAGGCTCTTGTAAGCATTTTTGGTTTTTTATTTATTTATGTGCATAAATATTTAATAATGTGGACTTCTGCATGTACACATGCACACCAGAAGAGTCTGTGCTGCCCTAAGAGTTCAGAAGGGAACATGCAGATTTCCTACAACCTCTGGTACTCTCCTTTCTCTACTTTCCTAGTCCTCAGCTTGATAGAAGAGTGTGCTAGGCAGTGCAGGCCCTCTCTCTCTCACTTATGTGCTTGGCCACTCAGGCCCACTCTCTCACTTAGGCGTTAGGCTGGGCATGTCCTCTCTCTCTCTCTCTCTCTCTCTCTCTCTCTCTCTCTCTCTCTCTCTCTCTCTCTCTCTTGTCTCTCTCTCTCTCTCTTATGTGCTAGGCTTCACATGTCCTCTCTCTCTCTTATGTGCTAGACTGCCCAGGGCCCTTCTCTCTCTTATGTGCTAGGCTTCCCAGGACCTCTCTCTCACTTAGATGTTAGTCCTTGCAGGCCCTCTTTTTCACTTATGTGCTAGGCTGGGCAGGGCCTCTCTCTCACTTATATGCTGGGCTGCCCAGGTCCCCTCTCTCACTTATGTACTAGGCTGAGCAGCCCCTCTCTCTCACTTATGCCTCTGTTGCCTACAGACGCCGCAAGAGAGCACTGTTTCTCTGAAACTGTGATTGTGCATATGTTATGAGCCACAATGTGGGTGCTTTGTGCCTGGTCCTCTGCATAGAATAGGTGCTATTATTATTATTATTATTATTATTATTATTATTATTATTATTATTATTATTAAATTTCAAGACAGGGTTTTTCAGTGTAGCACTGTCTGTCCTGGAACTTACACCAGGCTGATTTTGAACTCAAAAATCCTTGTCCTCTGCCTCCCAAGTGCTGTGATTGAAGGCATGAACCACCACTGCCTAACCAAAAGTTGCCCTTAACAGCTAGTTTTTCCATTTTTTCAACTAGTCTAGTGTGTATTTCATGTATCCAAGAGCATTCTGCCCATTTACTTGCAGTGTTTTCCTACTTGTGCATTAGATTTCCAAGGCTGGTTTGGTGGAAAGAAATGAAAGGAAGTAGTTAGACACTTTCATAATAATAATAATAATAATAATAATAATAATAATAATAATAATAATAGAAACATTTTAATGTGTTTAAGTCTATCATTTTTAAAATGTATGAGTCCTCTTTTTATGGGTTCACCTTCATGAAAGAAGGGGTCATCAGATCACTTTATATATGGTAGTAAGCCACCATGTTGTTGCTGGGAATTGAACTCAGGAACTGTAAAATAATAGCCCGTTCTCATAACTGCTGAGCAATCCCACCAGTTCTAGAAATATGTTTTGATTTAATTTTTATTGCATTATGATAAGAAAATATACATAATTTCAATTTATCTGAATTTGTAACATCTAAAAACATATTTTGAGTAAACAGACTTACATCACATTCTTCTTTTTATTTTGTACCCCAACTCCTCCAGCTGATGCCCACTCAAAACCTATCAAACCTTCCATTTTTATCATGTTCCTTAATATTTATAAAATATTGTAACAATAAAAATGAATATTAAAAATGTTGTTTGATAGAAACAACAATCAATTTATATATTTGTCTGCAGCAATACTGAAAATACTTTTTTCTCATAAATTTTAAATAACTCCAAATATATTAACTGTATGATATATTAAAATAATATATCACTATTAGTTTTTTTGGTGAACATCAATAGTCTTTTGGTTTGTTTGTTGTTTGTTTGTTTGTTTGTTTGTTGTGTTTTTAGGAGATCTTAAAATTCTTGACTTACAGATTATGCTAACAGGACCCTGAAGTTGTCTTGTGTGAGGATAGTGCAGTGACTGGCAAATACAGAAGTGGATGCTCACAATCATCTATTGGATGGAACACAGGACTCCCAATGGAGGAGCTAGAGAAAGTACCCAAGGAACTGAGATGGTTTGAAACCCTAAATAAGAACATCAATATTAACTAACCAGTACCTCCAGAGCTCATGTCTCTAGTTGAATGTGTAGCAGGAGATGGCCTGGTAGGCCATCTGTGGGGGGAGAGGACTATGGTTTTGTGAAGGTTATATGCCTCAGCTCAGGGTACTGCTAGGGACTGTAGGTGGGAGTAGGTATGTTGGGGATCAAGGAGAGGTAAGGGGGGAGGCGGGAGGGGACTTTTGGAATGTAAACGAAGAAAGTATATAATAATTGTAAAATTAAAAAAAAATCTTGGCTTACTGTGATACAAAAAAAAAAAAAAAGAAGAAAAAAAGAAGAACAATTTATGGACACTGGATTTCATTGTAATAAGGCTGTACTTGAATGTCCCTCACATCACCAAAGTATTTTACCTCCATAGTACTAAGGGTAGAGTTGACATATCTGCTGTGGCAAGGAATGAACTGTAGGCATGATTTTTGGATACTAATTTCCTGCTATGTTCAAAGCTATTTGATTTGAGTGATTGTTGTCATTCTCAGGCCACAGGTAACAGGGTACATTCACTTAAGGAATGGGTGTTTATTAAGATGGTCTATCCATGAAGTCATTGATCAACTGTTTCAATGAAGAATTGTTCTGCTAGGAGAGTGTCACAGAAGTTAGTTGATGATAGAATTCAGTTTCATTGGATGTGATGTTTTTTCAAAAGCATTCATCTCAGAATAATAGTAACTTATAAAGTCCTCTTCAGAATTTATACAATAATAATAAATATCAAGCAAAGCCTTTAGTCTCACTCTTTGCTGTTCTCTTATAAGCCACCTCCCAAATTAATTGTCTACATTTATTTTGGTTTATAAAGAGTTTTGAAAAATTTAAGCTGTTCTGAAAACCATAGTATAGTGTAAAAATATCAAATAAACAATCCTACTAATACAGAGGCTGAGATAGGGGAATCATGTTTTCAAGACCATTATGTGGCACACAGCAATACAGTGTTATGTATAAACAAGAAGAAAGACTATATGGATTATACAATATTGGACTTATTAATCCTATTTACCAAATTAGGAACAACATAATGAAAAACGGACAATTTCTAATTCCTCATATTTTTTAATTTCATTCAATTAGGTTATGATGGTAATATTAATTTTCATATTAATAGATATTAAGGTAAAGTGATTGTTACTTTCTATTAGTTTTATTCTTAGAGGTGGAAGCATGTTTTTGTGGATTTGTTGTAAGATTACTTTCTTGTTTCTTCTATGGTGTAGTTTCACTCCTTGTGTTGTTGTATTCCACCTATTATTCTTTGTAGGGCTGGATTTAAGGAAAGATTATGTGTAAAATTGGCTTTGTCGTTGTATATATTGTTTTCTCCGTCTATGGTGATTGAGAGTTTTTTTAGGTATAGGAGCCTAGGCTGGCATTCATGTTCTCTAGAGGTGGAATAGATGCTGGGATTAATATCTTTTTTATGAAAATACATCCATGAGTTGAGAGAGGAGGACTTCCACTGGCCTTTGTACCCTAGTGCCATGTTCTAGGTGCTGCTAGTGAATGGGGAAATAAGTGACACCCCAGTGACAACAGAAACCACCTCTTTCAGAATCCAACCTAAGAATGTCAGGCAGAGTTTATTTTGGCTGACTCATGGTAAACAGATCTTATATAGAGAGGGTGGGACTCATGTATCACTTCAGAAAATGCTTTTAAGTTTAGTCTTATATATTTTACAGAGAAGGAAAAGAGAGAAATAACTTCATGAAGGATAACACCCAAGAAAGCAAATGATCAAGGCAGCTTTATAGCAACACACAAATCTGCCCAACAGTAGTGTTTACTAGTGGTTTGTTGGTGTTAAAAAGCCATGGAGGCTACTGGACCATAGAGGGGCTGGAGAAAGTCAGATTTCTTTTTGTTATTGTTTTATTTTATTTTAACATTTCCCTTTTGAATTCAGGCAGTCTCATTTTAGATTTTTCCTGCTGCTAAGACCACTAGTGTTCTCTGGTACATTCAACCTTACTGATCTCCAGGCGACTAGACTTGTCAGGATCAGAGTGGAAACTGGATATTTTACAACCAATTATCTGGTCCACTTGCCTACCTCTGGTTATCCCAGTTTCTCCACCTAAATTCGTTACTGATAATTTCCTCAGTATGCAGCCTGCCATGATTCACAGACAGGTACAACAACTGCTTCTGACTCAGTATTAAATTCAAGTCCTTTCTCTTCTTCAGGAATGTTAATATTTGACGATATACAAATTTATTTATCTGAGGTAGAATGGGCTATGCTAACCCATGGAAGAAGACACTCTACAGTGTTGTAATGCTGGCCATCTACAAGCTAACCACCTGACTAGTTTAACTGGTTAACTATAACTCCTTTCCTTTGTGTATACATTGTGTAACCTGGACTGTAACAGTGAAAAATATACTCTGGGAGATATTGCCTTTTGGGTTATAATTGATTTAGATTGCTTCTTCACTGTTGAATCAGGAACTGCTACAGAAAAAAAAAATATTTTCTATGTTATTTTTTGTTTTGGGGTTGTTTGTTTTCTTTGTTTTTTTAACATACAATTTCTCTGCATAACCCTGGCTGTCCTCAAGATCAATCTGTACAGCAGGTTTACCACAAACTCACCTGCCTTTGTCTCCCAAGTTCTGGGTTTAAAACACACACCACCACCATCCAGCTCAGCGTGAAAGTTCTTAATTTTAGTGAGGATCAATTATTTCTCTTAGAATGAATATTTCTTCCATGAAATCTAGCACTCTTAACTCTCTTAATCATACATATACTCCAATTTTCCTAAATCTTTTTTGTTCTTACATGCCCTTGTGAATTATTTTACATACAGTATGAAGTTGAGATTGAGTGTGAGGCTGACTCTTTTACCTATTATGTGTCACTGCTCTCGGGTGAAACAAAACATACAGCACAAATTATATATATGCATAATTTTATAAAACTATGGTGTATATATTATATATAATTTATTTTATATGTAATATATTTTATCATTTATAATATTTTGTTATATAATATACTTTAAATGTAGTTTAAATATACTTTAAAGTGAATTACAGGGTGTGATCCAACAATAGCTGTCTACGAACTGATATTCTAAGAACCTCATAGTTATTCAGTCAATGAGGTGGATTGTCTCAGGTAGTCTCCAGTGTATTATGGAATACTGAAAATGGCCTGTATTGACAGTGAAGGAATGGGCTTCCCAATGAGGGCAAACAGGCAAAGAAAACAAACTTTCTTCTTCCATGTCTTCCATATAGGTTGCAGAACATTTATATAAGTGTGTGCCAGGTTTAAAGTGACTTTTCCCACTTGAAAGATTCAGATTCAAAATGGATCTTGCCATCTCAAATTATTAAGAAAAAAATACATTAATGTCTTGCCCAGTCAGTTGGATTTTAGTTAATTCTTGATGCAGTAAAGTTCAAACCCAAGAACACTCATCACATTGTCCAATTGGCTCCCCATCATTTATTGACATTTATATCCTTCCTTCATTGAATTGCTTGTGTGTTTTGTTAAAAGTTACTTGGCAATTTGTATACATATGTCCAGACTGAGCTGATTGACTTTTTGTTGTTATTATTTAACTCTTAAACAATTATAGATAAGCCCTCATATCTATTATACAATATTTTTTCTATTTTATTCATTCTTGTTATTCTTTGCATTGTGAAGAAAGAGATGGCTCAATTCCTAAACAGTACATGTTAAACTTCCCGTTCTGTTTATAGCACCAAATATAGTTTAACAAAAAAACTGTCTAATGTCAGGCAGTGTGGGAACAGGTCTTCAATCCCAGCATTTGGGGGGTGGGGGCATAGGCAGGCGAATTTCTGAGTTTGAGGCCACCTTGGTCTACAGAGTGAGTTTTTGGAAAGCCAGGGGTAAACAAACAAACTTTGTCTAGAAAACAAAACAAAACAAAACAAAACAAAAGAACAAAAAAAAAAAAAAAACAAGAATAAAAACCTACTTGTGTCTCTAAGTCTTCTGGTCTCTTTGGACCCTGAATACATATCACACACACACACACACACACACACACACACACACACACACACATGCACCCTCACACACAGAAAAACAACGTTCAGATTTTAAAATACATTATCTGACTCACTAAGAAATAAAACTACATCTGTGTTCCTGGTGCCAGAAAACCTTTAATCATAATACAAATTTAGTTGAACATGAATGATTTTATACAGGAGAGAATCCTGTTTAACTGTATTGAATGTGGGAGACCATTCCTTCAAAAATGTCACCTCATTAAGCACCAGCTGACCCACATTGCTGACCATCCCTATACATATAACCTGTGTGAGAAAATGTTTAACAGATGATCAAGGCTTCTCAGACACCAGAATGTACTTAGTCAGAAAACTCAGACAGAATGGCCAAGCTAAGGAAAATTAGCATATTGCAGGGACAGAATGTAAAGAAGGTTTAAAATCTAGAAAATTTGGGAGAGTTATGTTTCATATCATAAAAAAGATACAATAGAATTCTACGTTGTTTCCCACTGTCTTTCATTATCTGTGTTATCCACACATTTTTTTTTGTATTAGTAATAAAAGAAATGAGTATTTGTTTGACATTTGTATCCATACCTATGTTTTTGTTGGACATCTGTGTCCATAGCAATGTTTTCTTAGACACTATCCTCTGGTTTCAGGTACCATGGACTATGATTTAATTCTTCACTTTTCTCAGAAGAGATGTAAAATGCTATTATGGCCCTTGAAGTCAGAAAGAATTAATATTCATGGCATAGTTTCAGTGGCTATAATGTTGACCGTCATAGAATACCAAAACAAAGATTCAGGTAAATTTATGAACAAGATGATAAAACTGTGTCTTCCTTCAGTGTAAGCATGGTAGTTGTCACCTCAGTTTCTCCCTTGACATTGTCTATTTTCACGGAAGCTTGGGGAACACAAGAAGACCTGAAAGCCAACACAAACCTAAGAAACTTGTAAGCATTTGAAGTCCACTTACAGATCTCACTGTCCATACTAGTTATCCTTCTCTGTGGAAGTAAAAGAGAGCAGTAAAGTGACTTTGATTATTTTGGCTTTTATTACACACACTGGAATTTTTAAATGATTGCATACCACTCCTGTGCCTAAAGGGATGTACAACTTGTGATTTCTTAATTTTAAATGAGTATAGCAGTTTTCTCTATAGAAAAGTTTGAGCATTAATTTATTGATAAGGTCAGTGCATGGGAGCTTCTGTACCCTCTCCAACATGGTATGCATCTGATACTCGAGGGTCTCATCCACTAGTAGTCTGGCAGAGAAACACATGTGGCTTATACATTTGGTCCCAATTAGAAGCAGGGTAGATTGAATCCCAGGTTTATGTTGAAATAACAACTGCTTGGTCAGGAGGATACTTCTTAAGATGGCCGTGTAGTCAGAGAAGTGAATCCTGGCTTGTGAGTTCATGAAAGACAAATTATATTGTGCTAGATACTTTAAGCAACATAGTAGGTTCACACACCAAGACACACAGACACAGACACAAACACCAATACGAATTCACTGTAGGATCTCAGATAATAAAATTCTCCTTAATAATAATTGTTGAGATGAGTTTTCTCTAACACCAGAAAATAATCTGTCCTGGAGCTGATTTTTTAAATTAGTTAATCAATCAACATCCCAAACCTAGTATTCCTTCTCTTCTCTGCTCCCTGACTTCTCCTCCACTCCTGCTACCCCAATCCACTCTTCCTCAATTTTTCTTCAGAAAAGGGATCTTCCATGATAACTTCTAGTTTTGGCTATTGTAGTTGCACATCCACTCATATTGATGATAGACAAGGCCTGGCAGAATTTCATTCCATTGGCTATGGAAATAGAGCTAAGTGGAATACAGGCTATGTGAACAAATCTTAACAAAAATTTACCCTCATTAACCATAACGTCTTTTTTATTTCTCTTTTTATTAATTAGGTATTTTCCTCGTTTACATTTCCAATGCTATCCCAAAAGTTGCCCATACCCATCCCCCCACTCCCCTACCCACCCACTCCCCTTTTTGGCCCTGGCGTCCCCCTGTACTGGAGCATATAAAGTTTGCAAGTCCAAAGGGCCTCTCTTTCCTGTGATGGCTCACTAGGCCATCTTTTGATACATATGCAGCTAGAGACAAGAGCTCTGGGGTACTGATTAGTTCATATTGTTGTTCCACCTATAGGGTTGCAGTTCCCTTTAGCCCCTTGGGTACTTTCTCTAGCTCCTGCATTGGGGGCCGTTTGACCCATTCCAATAGGTAACTGTGAGCATCCACTTCTGTGTTTGCTAGGCCTCGGCATAGTCTCACAAGAGACAGCTATATCTGGATACTTTCAGCAAAATCTTGCTAATGTATGCAATGGTGTCAGCGTTTGGAAGCTGATTATGGGATGTATCCCTGGATATGGCAATCACTAGATGCTCCATCTTTTCATCACAGCTCCAAATTTTGTCTCTGTAACTCCTTCCATGGGTGTTTTGTTAACTATATTACAAGTACAGCTTTACATTTTTCTCTTTAATATTTTTACATTTTCTACATCTTCCAAGCCTGGTGGACAAAGTGCTCTTTTAGTCAAATTGTACTAATTCATACCAATATTGTCCAGGGAAGTTTCTTGGTAAGCCCTTTAGAGCATCAGTTTCTTGCTTTCAGCTGTTCCTTCATCATGAGGAATAAAGTATAAACACAGTACATAGCCACAGTTTCTGTCATCGATGAGGACTTGGTCTGTGAAAGATACTATGCAGATTCTTAGCCTCTGAACTTGGCAATGGTTTACAGATGCTGATGTGAGCAAAATGAGGAACTAAAGGACAACTTTGTTAGGTCTCAGGTCTTCTTGTGCACACTGTTAACAGATAATAATATGGGGAATGAGATCTAGTTTTTTAGTGCAGAGTCATTTGCCCCTGGTCAATATTAAAAGTTTTAAACATTTCTTGAATATTATTTACTGAAATTGAATAAATTATAAATTTAAATTATGTAATTATAACAAAAAGAAAAACAACAGCAATTAATAAATAATAATAATAATAATAATAATAATAATAATAATAATAATAACAATAATACAGTGAGACTGATGAGCCTTCAGTGACAGGACTTGAGCGTCTATGATAGAATTTGAGTCAGGCATTGTGTACTCACACATTAATTATGAGGATCTTGCTTTATTTTGTGTACATAGAACTGGATTATCACAGGGATCTTTTCCCCCTCTTAAATTCTGAGCATGTGAAGAAAAGTGATGTTTCTCTTTCTTATACAATTAAACAGATTCCATAAAAGCTTATCTTCTCCCACTTCTAAATAAGCATTTTCATTTAATTTATTGCCATGTTGTATGCTTTAACTGTTTGGTAGTTGTCTGTTAATTTTTGGTTTATCTTACATATAAAGCAAGTTTGATAAAAATTTGGTATGGAATTTTATGCATTTTATAATTGTAAAAATATTATTTCCACTCAACTCAAAGTGCTCTGTGGTTATAAATTGGCCTCTCAGTTAGTAATATACAACACAAATTCAATTCCACTTAACCCTTCTGAAAATGAACTTGCATGGTATTGTCTGATTTGAAGCTAATAAATCTATTTAACTAAACCAGAGACATTTGTGTTAGGAAGGAAACTACTACTGTCTGTTGTTTAGAAAATGGAAAAGTTACTTCTACAGTAAAAGAAAGAAAGGAGGGCCTGCCTTAAGCAATTGTGGGAAGTCTGTGTTGCATGTGAATTTTTCAGTTCAGCAGCATCTAGGGCACTCAGAATACACAGAGATTTCTTCATATGTGGCGAGAAAAACCAAATCTACAGGAATCCCAGGCAAGCGCTTCAAGCGAAGTCTTAGTCGTGCGAAAGTAGATGTAAAACCTCCCTTCTGCATGGGAGGTTTGTAGGAAACAAACAAGCTCCAAATCCTATAAATGTAGTCTCTCTGAAACTTCCAGTAGAAGGTCTACTTGTTTTTATATGATTTTATACATTTTAATGTACTTACATTATGGGTACATGTGTTTGAATAAGTATATATGTGTGTAACTGTGCGCAAACCACTGCACATGTGTAGAGATTGCAGGACAGTGTGGAAGAGACAATCCTCTTCTTCTACCATGTATATTATTTCAGAGATGAAGTTCAGGTACGCGGTCTTGAGTGGCTAGTAACCTTACTTGAGTGGCTAGTGGGCCACCTCATACATTCCTTGAGCTTTAATTCTTTACATCCTCTGAAGATTGCCTGTTCATTCATCATGTCAAAACCCACAGAGACTATGAAGGTGGTCATGCTGCAAACCAGCATGAGTATAGAAAATGAAGCAACCAAAGTTTAAATGAGCCATTGATATTTCTTATCATCCTATCACTCCCATAGGTCGAAGTGGTTAAAACTCTCACCCAAGGCCTTCTAATATCAGTTGCATTGAACTAAAAGTGTCTGTAGCAGTATCTGTATGCACAGCGCCTGCAAGGTCTGAGATAGAAAGAGCCCAAGCAATGAGAGGGAAGGGCGTGCATGCCACTATCTTTATCTCAGAAGTTATTTCTAGTTTGTAGCTTGGAAAGGAAAACATTCAAATTTCCACTAGGGTATCACTGGGTATGCAAACCATGCTTAAATCTAAGTCTCTAGTTCAGCATTGCCTGACAAATGAAAATCAAACTGGATAATAATCTTGGAGGTCCTTTATATAATAAGGTATTGGCAGGGTTCTTTAAAGAATACCTTAAGGGTCCTTTGTTTATATATTATGGTTTGCAGTTTTTTTTGTTTTTATGGGATTTCTGAGTGTTTGTGAACATATATGTCTCTGTGTCTACATGTATATTTCTTGTGCTTTTTCTTTGCCTCTTTTTCATTATGTTTGCTTTGTTCTGTTCTGGTTCATTTGTTTATTTTGTATCTTAATCTTCATTATTATTGTTATTAGTATCATTAATAGTATCATTATTATTTAGATGCCTGTTTGTATTTTAATAAAGGGAGAAAGAAAAAGTGTGAATTTGGGTGGGTCGAGAAGTGGAGAGGTTGTAGAAGGATTTGGGGGGACAGTAATCTGAATCTATTGAATGAAAAACTGTATTTTCAATGAAAAGTGTCTTCCCAGAAATTTTGATCTTACTATTAGTACAAAGGAATCAAAAACTTATTTTTTAAAGAATCATATTGTATACAGAGGAAAAAAATGAGAGCTTTTCCAACTGAGAAATATTTCATTTTGCAAGTATGGTAAGGACCCTAGAGTTAATAATCAAGAACACAGAGCACAACACAAAGTAGAAAAAAGTACAAAGCACACACAAATATACAGGCAGGAATCAAATTAGTCAATTTATTGACCTTTTTAATGGAGCACAAATCCTCATCCATTCTCCATTCGGACAAAACAGATTTGCTGTTGTCTCCAATGACTTTGAGTAGGAATTCATCCAGTAACCTTTCTCATCTATTTCATTAGAGCTGACTCATCCCTGCCAAGATTCCAGGACAGGAAAAATAGACTCCATCATCCACTTGGGTATGTGTGTTTCCAAGTTCCTTCATATATATTCTTCCTTATGCTTGGTGAACCCCTACATTAAATTATTTTTTCCTACTTCATAACTATAATTTCCTACTGTTATAAATCCTAACATACATACCTGACATAAAGATAGTCTTAGACAACTCCAGATGATCACATGATTAGACAACTAAAATAGATCACATCTATCCTAGTACAGTTCTGGAAGGCAGAAAGTGTAAAAATCAAGGAGCTGGCTAGTCTTACTAGTATTTCCTGGCACTGTGAATGGCAACCTATAAGTTCTAAGTCCTTGTGACACTTTCATGGGAGTTGTCTAGGACTATCTTTATGTCAGGTATTTATGTTAGGATTTATAACAGTAGGAAATTACAGTTATGAAGTAGAAAAAAAATAATTCTATGTAAGGGCTCACCAAGCATGAGGAAGAATATATATGAAGGAACTGTAGCATTAGAAAGGTTGAGAACCACTCTCTGGATGCTTGAAAACAGAAAGCATAATGGAGTCATAGGCTGGTCTTGGCATCAGTCTGATATCTGCTTCAGACTAATATCTTGCTTCCTTTTGTTTCTTGTGACCATGAGGGGAATAACCTAGATAGTATAGTCAAAGGACCAATCTGAGGACATGTTCAGAATCCATTTTGTGAAAACATGTGCTGTTGTATCATTTGGAAAGAGCTGTCTTTGGAACCATTGCATGCACATGAGTGCTTTGGTGCTTTGCTCTTTCTTTCTTTCTTTCTTTCTTTCTTTCTTTCTTTCTTTCTTTCTTTCTTTCTTTCTTACTATCTTCCTTTCTTTCTTTCTTTCTTTCTTTCTTTCTTTCTTTCTTTCTTTCTTTCTTTCTTTCTTTCTTTCTTTCTTTCTTTCTTATTTTTTTGTTGAGGCAGGTTTTCTCTGTGTAGGCCTGGCTGTTGTAGAACTCATTCTGAAAAGCTGGTTGGCCTTGAACTCATAAATTTGCCTGCCTCTGCCTACCAAGTCCAGGGAATAAAGGCTTGCAACACCACACCCAGCTTCTTTGATTTTTTTTTTATTCTGCTATTAACTTATTGTTCCCAAGGTTGTTTATTTTATCATTTTATTTTATTAGATATTTTCTATATTTACATTTTAAATGTTATCCCATTTCAAGTTTTCCCCTCTAAAAACCCAATAACATGTCCCTCCTCCCCCTTCTGACCAAACTAAGCACTCCTGTTTCCCTGTCCTGCCATTCCCTTACACTGGGGTATAGAGTCTCTCAGGACCAGGATCCCCTCCTCCCACTGTGTCCAACTAGGCCATCATTTGCTACATATTCGGTGGCAGCGATGGGCCCCTCACTTTTCATTATTTGGTTGGTGTTTTTTTTTTAATTACATATATTTTAACTTACATTTCAAATGTTGTATTCTTTCCCAGTTTCCCACTCCTCCAGAAACCCCCTATCACATCCCCTGTCCCCCTGCTTCAATGAGGGTGTTCCTTCACCTGTGCACCCTCTCCCACCTCACAGTTTGGTGGCTAACAAGTTTATATCTCTGTATCCTTATCATTCCACACCATATTGGGAATCCTGCAGCTTATAGGGAAAAGATGTCCAGATTCTGAGAACTGCAGGGTACCATCCAATACATCAATCTCAAGCCACATGTGGGTACATCTTCCTAAAAAACGTGTCGTCCTGTTAATAGCTTTCAGTTGGATCTTTAAGTACCTCAGCCAAGATTGAGGTGACTGTTCCCTGCATAATCACTGCCCACTTCATTTTGGGGAGCATGTGTGCCAGGAAGTCAGGGTAGATATCCACATAGTTGATGCGGATTTCAGTGGCCTGCAGGCACAGATGGAAGTCATGCATGTCCAAGCCTTACACATTTGAGCTTAGGAGATAGTATGTGAGCAGTTTCATGTTGTCATTTTGGATTTCTTCATAGGACATATTGTCTTTCATTAATTTTGGGATTTATTTACATTTTAAATGATAGCTCCTTTCCCATTTTCCATTCAACAAATCCCCAACCCATCCACCATCTCCTCCCTTCCCTTTGAAAAAAGGCTTAGTTTATATTATATTTCTATATTGCACTCCATCACTGAGTGAAATCAAGACAGGACACATGTAGGAGTATAGGCAGGGTACATGGAGAAAGGCTGCTTATTGGATTGCTTTCCCAGCACAGTTTTCTCAGCTTTTTTTCTTACAAAATTTGAAAGCTTTTTTTTTTAACTTTTATTTTAATAACATACCCACAAACACACACACACACACACACACACACACACACACACACACACACACACACAAGACATAAGATCACTAAAGAACAAGCGAAATGATTGTAAAGAAATGTCCTAAATGTATTTCATTATCTCCAGTGCCACATTTATAAGTCAATTCTAGAGGCCTTATGTCTAATCATATTTGGCAAATGGATATAACCCATTATGCAGAATTTGGAAAACTAAAATATGAACATGTTTGTATCGATACTTGTTCAGGATTTCTTTTTGCTTTTTTCTGCTTCTCTGCATAAAGGAAAGGTTTCTAAAAACGTAATTGATCATTGCCCACAAGCATTTAATGCAATAGGATTGCCTAAACATATCAAAACAGATAATGGGCCATCCTATTCTAGTAAAAATTTTATTTCATTCTGTAAGGAATTTGGAATCAAACATAAAACTTGAATTCCTTATAAGCCCATGGCAAACGGAATAGTTCAATGTGCTCATCACACCTTAAAGAATTGGCCTTTTATGACAAAACAGTGGCAGTTATATCCCCCAAGGTCACCAAAGGCACATCTTGCCTTTACTTTATTTGATCTAAATTTTTTGCAAACTGATATTAAAGGTCAGTCTGCAGCAGATCACTACTGGCATCCAGTTACTTCTAATTCTTTTTTTTTTTTCCATTTTTTATTAGGTATTTCGCTCATTTACATTTGCAATGCTATACCAAAAGTCCCCCATAGCCACCCACCCCCTCTCCCCTACCCACCCACTCCCCTTTTATGGCCCTGGCGTTCCCCTGTACTGGGGCATATAAAGTTTGCGTGTCCAATGGGCCTCTCTTTCGAGTGATGGCCGACTAGGCCATCTTTTGATGCATATGCAGCTAGAGTCAAGAGCTCCGGGGTACTGGTTAGTTCATAATGTTGTTCCACCTATAGGGTTGCAGATCCCTTTAGCTTCTTTGGTACTTTCTCTAGCTCCTTCATTGGGGGCCATGTGATCCATCCAATAGCCGACTGTGAGCATCCACTTCTATGTTTGCTAGGCCCAGGCATACTCTGACAAGAGACAGCTATATCAGGGTCCTTTCAGCATAATATTGCTAGTGTATGCAATGGTGTCAGCATTTGGAAGCTGATTATGGGATGGATCCCCGTTCTAATTCTTATGCATTGATAAAATGAAAGGACCCACTAACTAAGGAATGGAAGGGTCCAGATCCGATTTGAATCTGGGGAAGGGGCTCGGTTTGCGTTTTTTCATAAGAAGATGGAGCACAGAGGCTGCCCAAGAGATTAATTTGTTAGCTGAACACAGATCCTGAATCTTCTTATAAGTATCACTCTGAGAACTAAAATTCCTCTTTTGCATAGAATTTAGTTGGGGACTCAGCCTCCCAGAAAAGCTGTTTTCTTGCTACTCTCAGAGCTTTGCAATTTGCAACTGAATAAAGTATCTGGACTTCCCCAAAAGAAGCTTTGCATTGCTACTTTCTCATTGTCTGGGTCTCTTTTTCTTAAGCAGGTCAATCAACATCCTCCAATCAGACTGCAGGGGGAGTGCATCCCTGCAAACAAAGGCTTAAGGTGGCAACTGCTATTTTCATTCTAAAGACATTCTACCATGCATTTTGGCTTTAGGTCTGATTTGAAAAATAGGTTTATTAGAAGGGCTAGGAAGGCAGATATTTCAAATATTAGAAGAGATTGGTTTTTATTCTGATAGATGGTCTTAGTCCCTTTGCTGGTCTCTGGTTTTCCATCCTTGCTGTTATTGCAAGCTCCCCTAATTTCCTCAGGCTGTGGGAATAACAGAGATGAGGAGGATGACCTCCAGCTCCTAATATAGCCTAAAAGCCACAAATTGTGATGTTACCAGTGGCATAATTCTTGTTGAGGCCTTGCTAAATCTGCTGTTGGCAATACTCCTTTAGGAGATGCACAGTACTGAGAACTGTGCATACTGATTCGTGATGATATGAATACAGTATGGGTACAGCTTCGGTGCAGATATTTACTGTATAATATCATGGGTATTCCGTGTTCTTTGTCTAATATCCATGTAGCAGTGAGTGCATACCATGTGTGTTCTTGTCTTAGGGAGAGATGTTCCACATGTATCTGTTAAATCCATTTGGTCCATGACTTCTATAAGTTTCACAGTGTCTCTGAGTTGAATGGTAGGGATATAAAGTAGGGAAAGAATTTGTTCAACCCATATTACATGAAAAAAATTAAATTAATATATACTTTTTTTAATCCAAAAAGCATGCCTATCTAATGTAGGGAGATCCTATTTGATGTTTCCTCTTCGTAGGTGACTCTAGATTTTCACAAGTTGGCATAAGATTACTAGCACACTCAGATTAACATAAACGCATTTTCAGTCATGTCTAAAACCATCACACCAATCGACCGAGATATTCTCTGTACATTCCATGGGCTAAATGTCAGAAACATGTGTGTTTTACAGTGTATCTCAGCTTTAAAGTGTAAATCCTGAAAGGAGGGCCATGGTCAACCTTCCTACTTCCTGCTTCTAGGCCACTATTTGCTGCTCTGTGGCACTACAAAGGCTTCTTTGTTAATCAGGTACCACTGTGCCACAGATACCTTGAAGTGACAGAGTGTACAAGCATCCATGGGACCTAGATGCTGATGAGAACACTCTTACACCATCTCCTGCCTTCACAACATACTTATTAAGATGGTGAAATATTGGGAAAGTCATGGTAGAACAAATTCTTTAAAGCCCAGTGCTGTTCTCAACAGTCATCTCCTGATTTTCTATATGGACCTCATATGTTACACTTTGAAGTCAACCCACAATCTCATGTTTCTTGTGCAAGTCATTAGAGTGTCAATTAAATCTAGACTTTGGGAATATATCAATAAGTCTGCATTATCTTCATATTCCCTGCCCTTAATTATGGTAACCTTGCCAAGAATAGATGTCTCACCATTCTCACTGACAGTTTACCTGGTAAATAGATAGTTGAGAAAAAGACATTCTTCTAAAGCCCAAATAGCCTAGTTAATCAGTATATGAGAAGCAGGGCTGACATCACTCAGCACAAAAGCTAAAGAGAGTCTCTTGTTTTGTGGAGAACTGAGAGAACAGCAGGGACAGGGGCCTTAATGATAGTCAGTCCAGACCTGGAGGCTGGGTCTAACAGCATCCAAAGGAATACAGGCCAATTTCCTCCAGCTTCCTGGAGGAGCACTGTTTCTCTTCAAAATGTGACAGGGATGGCACCCACAAGGGGGAAAAATGCAGTGTGTTCTAGACTTATTTTGAGCCATCAGGGTAATGATCCTCCCACATTTCCCTTGCTATTACAAATGATCAACCTCAATAGGGGTCATGTAAGCTCTGCTGACACCAGAATCTCTAATTGCAAAACCCTTACAGGAAAGACTAGTTTTCCTCCACTCTAAGGATAAAAAGCAAGGATTGGGCTCATATGGCTAAACATTTTCTGACTAGCTTTGAGAGAACAGCGTGGTCCAAGGCCCAGATTTCAGATTGGTGATTACTGACAGTTTAAAAAGTAAGTACCTGTAACGTTTGCTCTGTGGTACTGAAAAATATTGTCCCCAAATGTATGAACACAAAACGGTGAGCATGTAGCCTAAGGAGCAACATTTCCCTGATTTAACACCAGTCACTTGGCATTCATTCTATACACAGAAATACCCCCCGAGTCTCCAGACCACCCTCCTCAACTGTACATTACAAGCATTACAAGTTTTTGTTATAGCCCATAAGATACAAGTCTTCAAGAAAACACAATCAGATACAAGGCAGAAACAAGAACTCATGTATTGATCAAATTGCATTATCAATAAAAAAATGTCAGCAATGGGTTGACATTGCTTAGTGTCTGCATAAAATTGGTATAAATGGACCTAAAAGTTCTGTAACAGTTCATGAGTACAAGAAAAACAAGATTATAATTTCTTAGTAATAAAGAGAGAAATACTTTCTGTTAAAGTATTCAAAACCCTGTCTAAGGTAGATTTGTCACTCAATGGTAGTATTTGATTTGTAACTTCAAAAGCTGACCCGTCATGCAGGTCCAGTTATTTGAGGGTCTCGGAGGACTTTCTCCTAAGAAATAAATGGGGTGTAGAGAGAGATGAGGATATTGTGCGAAAAAAGATATGGAAATGTTCTGAATTACATCAGGACCACAATGTATTAGCCATGACGAAGGTTTAAATGCACAAGCAAAAGGGGAAGTGCCTTTCAGCAGGAGAAATGGGGCAGAAGCAATGCACCTCAGCAGGAGGGATGGGGCAGCAGGGTGGGGGGGGGGAGAGGAAGGACTTCTCAGCAGGAAGGAAGGGGCAGCGGAAATTTTTCTTTTGGCGACTACTGGTGGAAGCAGGAACTTGGCGTTATCAGGGTACATCTTTAGGTCAGGACATCCAGCACTGACTTAGGGTTGGAACAATCTGTAGTTGTTCTCGGAGCAGTGAGTCTGTGGCCTGCTTTTAACCCTCTTTTCTTATCGGGGGGGGGGGGAGACCCAATTCAGAGATCAGGACAATAGCGTTGCAGTAATAGCTCCCAACAAAAAGCATAGATGCACTCCCCACCACCAGAAAATTAAAAAAAACAAAACAATACAAAACAAAACAAAAACAAACAAACAAACAAGCAAAAAAAGCAAAAGATACTCCAATGCACTGTATCTGCTTTGTTGTGAGTAAATCCACAAACATGAATGGATAGCAACACAGGAAGGAATTATGCACAGCAAGGCGCGCACACACACACACACACACACACACACACACACACACACACGCACACAAAAGTAAAAAGAAACAGTCCAGTCAAGAAGCTATTGAAGAGAGTCCTTTAAAATTTATGATAAAGAAGATGAAGTGTATTTCTTCACAGTTGATGATTTCTGGTGGAGGGCAAGGAAGATTCATTTTTATAGCTTGTGTTTGATATTTTCTAGGTTCTTCTTTTTATACTCCAAAACACTAGATAGGACAGAAATAAAGGTAGAGAGAGGAATTAGAAAATCTCTGAATCTAATTTTTTTTCCTAGTGCTTCTTCTTTAACTATGGATATGAAAAAACCACAACCAACTTGCGTAACCAACCACCAAACACCAGACAAAATGTACTAGCTTTGACACTCAATCTTGTGCAAAGTTAATGCAGCAGGAGTTTTTCACTAATGTATGTTGTATGTAAATATAGTATTCCACCAAACTTAGTAACTCTGTATTCCATACTTCCTGCATTCAGCTGTTCACTATTTTAATATTAGTCATACCTATTCCATGCTGTGCCATGTGTTTTGATGCAATTAAGTTTCATCTGGGGACCTCATATGAAATGCAAATATTGTGTGTAAATCTCCCTTAGTGTTACTTCATAAACATGTTTCATCTATGCAGTAACATTATTAATGCTTTCTGTTTGAAGTACACTTTCAGTGTGCATAAGTAGATACTCCTCTTTAGTATTTTATGATACACTAAATATAACATATAGTGTATACTTAGAAGATGAATCCAGTAAAGGATTTTTAAAATGTTGTGTGAGGGCTTTGTGATTAAAAAAAAAAAAAAGTGTTCTCAATAGTATTGGCTGAGATTCTGCAGTCTTGTGTGTGCTCTTTTCTAATGAATCATAATTAACGTTTATGCTGAGACTCGGGGAGGCAGGCTTATCAGTAGAAAGAAAGCAATTATCTTGGAATCTCTCCTTTTATAAGTACTCCTATAAGTATATAAATGTCTGGGTGGCCAATTATACAGAATGATGTTACCCAGAGAGATGTAACCCAAATTCATAGGGCAACAATGTCTAGGTAACTGTCTGGCATTGAACAGTCACTCCACTGTTCTGAACAAACTGTTTGTAACCAGTAGTTTAAGCACAGGCAGATAGCATAAGTGTAAGTATGCAAGCCTGTCTTCATTTCAATGTGATAAAGATCGGGGCCCAAAACTACAAAAGGAGGTAATGGGTTCTTTCTGTTTACAAGTCTCAGCTTGTAAATTGCATGATCTAGGAAAGTCAGGACAGAACTTGATTCAGAGCTGGTAAGTAGAGGCAGAAACTGAAGCAGAGACTATGGAAGAACTCTGGATTACTTTCCTCCAAGTCATAGGTATGGGAGGTCCTAGGGGATGCAAAACAGAAAAGAAAGAAAAGATAAGTACCAAACATATCACAATGGTTGACCTACATGCATACTTTAAAGTCTGCTCTTGATAATATTTGTGTTCATTTGGAAATCAAGTTCTACATGGCAATTGGTAAACAACATACTTTTCATTATTTCTATTGGATGGACATTTTTACCTGAAGGAGTGTATTTTTTGGATGTGAACATTCCGGGACTACAAGGAGGTCCTAAGTTAGCTTGTATCAGATCCCCTGGAACAGGACTTACATGTGGCTGTGACACACAGGATAATCACTGGGAATTGAATCCCAGACCCTCTGCAAGAGCAGCCAATGATCTTATACTCTGAGTCATGTAAAGTTCTCCACATTTCTGGAGAGAGAAGGAAGGTGTAGGAAGAGAACATTACTCAAAATGTCCAAATTCATCTAAGAATAAATTAATGCTTGCAAGGGTCTGTCAAGATACACAACAAAAACAAGAAAAAAATTAGAAGGTGTGTAAAAATTGAAAAGAATGTTTGTTTCTGCTCTGTTGTGTGTTCTGACCAGGACTAAATGAACACACTAAATGAAGCTGCACTGAGAAGCATAAAGAAGGGAGGTACCACACTCTGACAAGTGCTAAGGTTGTTTCAACTGTATTTGTGTAATCCTTCAGGGGCTTCTTGTCAAAAATAAACCCCCTTTATCAAATCCCCAACAGTAAATTCTGTGTGTCTCATTTGGAGACTGGGCAGAAGATATGTGAGATGCACCAGGAATGATTAAACTTTATGTTCTCTTGCTCAGAAACCATTTTCAGGGATCCTATGAAATCCAAATGTCAGCTCCAGACTGCATAGTATCAGGTTTTTCTTGGCCAATTCAAAATTAGAGCCAATATCTAAAAAGATGACTTATCTGTTACACAAAGTTGCTGCTACCAAATAGGAGGTGGCTATGATTCCCAACACCAACACTGTGGATCTCTCTCTCTCTCTCTCTCTCTCTCTCTCTCTCTCTCTCTCTCTCTCTCTCTCTCTCTCTCTGTCTCACTCTCTGTTTCTGTCTGATTGTGTCTGTGTGT
Source organism: Mus musculus (assembly GCF_000001635.26). Classification (NCBI taxonomy): domain Eukaryota; kingdom Metazoa; phylum Chordata; class Mammalia; order Rodentia; family Muridae; genus Mus; species Mus musculus. The sequence continues at coordinate 154,978 of NT_166394.1, forward strand.
GTTTCTGTGTGTGTCTGTCTGTTTCTGTGAGTCTGAAAGTGATTGAGTGTGGGTGTTATTATAATGTAGCCCATTCTTAAAATAAGAAAGGCACTTTCACTTTGTGTTTTTTTTTTCTTTCCATTTTGGCCAAATTGTATTGATTAGCACTGGCTGGCCTCAAATTGGCTATGTATGTATGGCTTTCTTAGAAGTCAAAAGAGATATGATATCATAAGACCCATAGTCCTCTGGTTAAAAGCAGGAATCACTGTGATAGGCTTCCATTTTGTAATATTATAAGGTTTGAACTATATGAAGGTATGTAAGTAGTCTTCAAAATTAATTCCTAGGTGCCAGGGAATGGGGGCAAACACACATTTAATCCCAGGACTTATTATGCTGAGGCAGGAAAATCTCTAAATTCCTTGTCAGTCTCGTCTATAGAGCAAATTCCAGTTCAGCCAAAGATATTCCATGGAATGCAGCCTGGAAAAAAAAAACTTGAAATGAATAAACTTCATAGTTAAGTAATGAATAATTAAAAAAAAACGCTGCGAAAGACGAGTGAAATATGCAATTATCTAGACATATACCAAATCCATAAGATAAACCATCTAAACAGCACCTTAATACCTTAAGAAATAGAACCAATCATGATAATCTCCCACCAAAACAACCCTGGGACTAGATGGCTGTAGTGCAGAATTCTATCAGACCATCAAAGAAGAACTAATACCAATTCTCATGAAAGTGTTCCACAAATTAGAAACAGAAGGAACACTACCGAATTCATTCTATGAAGCCACAGTTACACTGCATATTCTCCTGTGGAGATGGAATGGTCACTGCCTAATGAGGAACTGGTCACTTCTTCCTTTCATACAGGACTTTGTTTGAGATTATTTTTTGCTTCTACCATGGTTAATATTACAAATAGATTTTAAATAGAGTTTTAACATATATGAATTTTTGCTTTAGAAAATACCATGTATATTTAACAGGCTTTTAACAATCATAACTTATATTCACAATATAAAAGCAAAAGAAGTTACAACCTATTTAATCAATGAGAGAAAATTAGAGACTATTCTAACCAAATTGAACCAGGAGGAAAATAAGAACTGTACTGAAAAACTGGTTTTTAGTAATAAAAATAACAAATATAATGATAATAATAATAATAATAATAATAATAATAATAATAATAATAATAATGAAATACATTAGAAATTTAAAAAAATGAATACATATATTTTGCTAGTTTAAGTAAAAAATACTAATGAATAATAAGAAATATGTTCACCTGATTTCGAAATCCCAATCCTCTCATTCTATGAAAATTTTGGTTGGAATTTGAAAGATTAGCTTTGTGAATAGTTGTCCAGGAAATTGACAGATGCCCTTAGGTTATGTTGCTTTCAGTTGTTATGGAGACAATGCCTCAATTACACTCCTTTCTGTGGCTTGCAATTCTAGGTCCTCAGTCTGCCACTGCCTCCACCTCCACCTCCATTTCCGCCTCTGCTCTACCTCTGCCTCCTCCTTCTTCCCCCTTTCCTTGTCAATGTCCCTGTCCCTGTCCCAGTCCCTCTCCATGTCCCTGTCTCTCTCCCTGTCCCTGTCCCTGTCCCTGTCCCTGTCCCTGTCCCTCTCCATCTCCCTCTCCCTCTCCCTCTCCCTCTCCCTGTCCCTGTCCCTCTCCCTCTCCAGCTCCCTCTCCCTCTAGCCTCCCCACTAGCACACAGATAACCCTCAGATTAGTTCAGTTTTAGTACTGATCTACTCTAGAATTTTTTTTTCCTTCATGTCTACTTCCTTCCTAGCTTGTTTAAAACTATTTAATTGAATTTGAATCTTCCCCATAATAAGAAATTTATTCAAAATTCATAGGCCAACTATTGCTAAGTAAGTGTCTGGTGTTCATCAACCACTCCACTCTTCTAAAGGAAGTGTTTTGTAATCAGAATTTTAAGCACAGGCAGATATCTTTAGTGTTAGTGTAAAATTCTGTCTTGTGTTCAATGTGATAAAGATCAGGACCAAAACTGTTGGAAACCAGGCCTTACCTAACTTGAACTGTGTTTCACCTGGGAGGCAAACAGAGGCTGAAAAGAGAGGGGAACTATATAGGTGAGAGAAAAATGGAGCCAAGACAATTTTCTGATCTAGGCTCAAATATTTAATAAAAGTTTGCACTTATAAAGGGGGAAACCCATTCTCTGCCATGCCAAGTTTCTTGCTTTCCTGATACCAAGTTGTCAGCACAGCCTTTTAGCACTAAGTCACCAAATTCACAGATTGCAGTTAACTACAGAAAATCTTGGAGAACCAATTTGGCCTCATGGCAGATGGCAGGTAGTTTCACATCAAAGGAAACTAGCTGAGGAGCTGCACTGCAGGTGGCCCTGCCTCAATGGCATAAGGTCTGAACCTGCATAGGTTGGAGGAGGTTATACTCCCCCCCCCGTTAATAATATTTTAAAAAGTGCTAAACTGAGGCATAACATGTATTTATGCTCTATAGTCTTGCCTGGGTGTTATGGTGACTGGAGGCCACACCTCCCTTAGGAAATCTTAGATCTTCCTGAAGCATCAAATTCCATTATGGATGCTACGTGCAACTAGTTTGTGTTATATATCACACAAAACATGGCTCTGTGTTGTGTTATCAACAGTCATGGATTTTGGCATGTACCTCTGTCTTAGATTGGTATGGTTCTGAGATCTGGATGCCTGTCATTAAATGTCCAGCCCTCATTATCACACCTTATTCCCAATTCAGACCAAAGTCATAATATGTACTAGAATGAAGATCAATAACCTTCACTGTTGAAGGCAAGCCTGTACATCTGCTACAGTCAGGCTGAAGGACTTGGATGACCTGCTTGAGAAACAAAGGTGGGACAGTGATAAGCAAGAGTATGAAAGTTTCTTTGGAGAAGTCCAGGTACCCCATTCAGTTGCAAATTAGCAATGATCAAGCTTAGTCTTAGAGATCCAGGTGTGGGGAGGTGGCTTTGAGAATTGCAGAAAGGCTGCAGCCTCTCTGGGAGTGGAGGCTGTGCTCCAAATTAAATTTGCTAGCTAATTAAGATTTTAGCTATCTTCCCTAATTCTTCTAATACTGGAATTATTAATAGACCAGTCCAATATTGAATTAGGATACCTGGTCACAGTGAAGTTAGAATATGAATCACTATAACTCTATCTTGAGACTAATCTTTCTAAATCAGATTACACAGTCTCTACTGTTCTATATCCCATAATTCTTAAAAACCTTGAAGTAAAGCATCTTAGCTTGTCCAAACTGGGAAAATGATAAACAAAGGTAGGTCAAAAACATATACCCAATTCAGCTTTCTTGTCACTATAGTCAGGGCACTAAGCAAACACACCTGTTAGTGTGCCACAAAAATTAGCCTTCATATATCTGCAGCATTCTGTGAAGAGAACCTATTCTTGTCCCTTTCCCAATAAAGTAGCTACTTAGGATCAAGCCATATACCAATAAGTAGATTTTTTTCATTTGACCTAGACATGATTATGTCTCCTATTTAAGATATTATCAGGCATTTTTAAGTTCTTTGACATCCAAATTTCAAAGTTCTTAAAGTGTGATTTAAATAATGTGCATGGGGATATAATTTATCTTGTCCTTTGTTTTTTTTAAAAGAAGAGTTTTTTAAAGTTCCACATTACCCTGTATTAGATAAATTAATAAATTGTTTACAAAACATTTCAAATGCTTTACTGTTATAGTCAGTATTAATATAACAAGGCCAGCGACTAATTACACTTTCAATTGTTTATCTTGAAGAGCGGATTTAACTAGAAAGCTTTAAAATGTATTAATAGTCCCCCTCTTCCTTTCTCTTTCTCACTTCCTCCATTTCCAGCAGCAGTCTTCTTGCCTCTGCAGGTATTTTACACATGAAGTGTCCAAGCAAAATGACATGTACACAAACAACCATACCCAGCATCAAAGTTTATAAAATAAAAGAAATGATGTGTAGACTATGATTCTAATTTTTCTGGGAAAGGTAGGATAGGAGAGAGCAATCACTGTGTGTGGACTCACAAAGACACAAAGAACCCCCCAAATAGATCCAATTTACCACTCCTTAGAAACACAAACACCACAGTCAGGAGGAGGGATTTTGAATGAGGAACTCTTTCCTTGTCTTTCCAAGTGCTTTGGTGGATGAGCACAACTACAGGAAAAGGGTCTCACAGCAGGTAAACTCCCACCACCACCCCACACAAAGGCAAAGTCACCTTGGTGGAACCAGGAGCAGATCACCTGCCTCTGCAGGTTGTTTCTGTTTAGCTGCATTTGGAGAAAGCAGTTGGAGCAGTTGCTGCCTGCTCTTGAGAAGGGCTCTAAGGGTACAATGTATAGGTCTGTAGAATTGCAACAAGTTTGGACCCTAGAAAAGTAATGGGTTGCTGAAATGGTCCTGGACTGTGAATCTTAGGGTCTTGCTAGGGAATTTCTTAATCTACAGTGACATTTAGACATTGGAGCAAGCAGAGGTGCTTTCATCCTTATCTTAGGCACTCAAAGTTGTCCTGGAAGACAATCGTTGTGACTGTTTGTGAGGCTTTGCTGGAGGAGAGGGGATATTGACAGCCCTCTACACGATCTGCATGGCACACAACTAGAGCTTTGTTTCTTATGAAGCATAGAAGTGACTGAGGGCAAAACACCACAGGAGACAACTATATCAGCGTCCCTTAAGTAAAATCTTGCTGGTGTATGAAATAGTGTGCCTTGCAAATACTGAAGTGGGTGCTCACAGTCATCTATAGGATGGAATACAGGGCCCCCAATATAGGAGCTAAAGAAAGTACCCAAAAACTGAAGGGGTCTGCAACCCTATAGGTTGAACAACAATATGAACTAACCAGTACCCACAGAACTTGTTCCTCTAGCTGCATATGTAGCAGAAGATTGCCTAGTCGGCTATCATTGGGAAGAGAGGCCCTTGGTCTAGCAAAATTTATATTCCACAGTTCAGGGGAATGCCAAGGCCAAGAAGTGGGAGTGAGTGGGTAGGTGAGCAGGGGGCAGGAGGTATAGGGGACTTTTGGGATAGCATTTGAAAGGTAAAAGAAGAACATACGTAATAAAAAATGTGGGGGAAAATAAAGAGACGAGGTCGTTTCTACAATTAGGAAAAGTCTCATTACTTTATCCCATTAAATGTGCACATTAAAAAAAAAAAAGTGGCTAATGGCTTTGAACAGGATCCTTGCTGAGGACAGGATCTTATAAAGGGTTCCAGATAGACAACTCATTTACAGTTTTACAAGCTAGTACTTATAAACAATTGATCATTGGGAGCCTCAAGCTGAGACACCCGATCACTGGGCATAAGTGTTGAGATAATTTGAAGATATTTCCATTGTTTTGAATAATCTGTATGATATTGGATACATTTACTCTATGGAAGGAGTATGTGTTTGGAGTCCCTTGTGTCACTGAAGTAGGAGTTGTAAAACACCTGTGGCGATGATGCAAGTTCATATCTATGATGTGTTTGTGATGTCAGTATTTATAAAGGAGGAGGCATCTCTGAGATGCAATAACACATTTAAAAAAGAAAACCACAAGACAAAACGGAAAGGGAATATTGCCTTATGTTGTTGTATTTCTGTTTTGTGTGTGTTGTGTGTGTGTTTTGTTTTTTGTTTTTGTTTGTTTGTTTGTTTGTTTTCTTATTTGTGTGTATGGTCTGATTTTTGGATTTTTTTCAAGACAGGAATTCTCTATATGCCCCTGGCTGTCCTGGAACTCACTCTGTAGACCATGCTGGCCTTGTACTCAGAAATCTGCCTACGTCTGCCTCCCAAGTGCTGGGATTAAAGCTGTGCACCACCAACACCCTGCAAATATTGCCATTTTTAGTGAGATATTTTTAATGTTTTTTTTACTGATTTATGTAAGATATTTCAAATGGTGTGTCCATTTTTTTTCATATTGTTGCATTATTCCTTTCAAAGTTTGTTGATTATTGCTCACAAATACAGGATTTAACATCAGGACACTGACATTCTTCTTTTTCATTTCATTCCTCTCCTTTTTTTCTGTTTAACTTATCTGGAAATGGATTTTTCTGTATAGTCATAGCAATTCTGGGCCTTCTTGTGCAGTTCAGTCCTGAATTCAAATCTACTGGATTTTATCACCAAATCCTGAGATTAAACCCCTTTCTAAGCAGACATCAACATTTTTTTAAATTTTCTGTCTCACAATACTTCTTTAGAAGATGTCCTCATCACAGTTCCCAAGTAATGCCTTCAGACACTTCTAACTTTCTGTAGCAACCTTACCATATAGAGCCTATGTAAGGCATCCTGTTGGGTAGCATTCTGTCTTAAGCTGTCCACATCCAAAGTGTTTGTATTCTTCACAGTGGCCTGTGAGGTTAGTGTGATAAATCTGGGATGAGCTGTCAGGTGAGGAATTATTCACCACTGCAGCCACAAAGTTTGCAGTTTCCACTGCTCCTGATCATGATTCTGCAGAAGATTTCTTTGATTTTCACAGACACTGGCTTCTTATTCCCAAATCTTGGTAGTGGTACTGTATTCTGCCTGTCTGTGTAAACAATTAGACATGAACCATGTCTTAGTATACTGGTTGAATCTTGAGAAGTTTGTTGTTCTTTTCTGCTGGATAGCCTGTTACTGGGGAAATCAGGCCATCAAGATTATTCTTAGCCTGGAAGGTACAGAGTCAGGGTCAGAGGAAGTGTGAAGTCTGGGTAAGGACTAGTTCTTAATCCAGATATTCCCTATGTATAAGAACCGTAATTGTCAACATTTCTCATTTAAAAAAAAAAAAACACTTGAGGTTTATATGTATTATTCTCAAATGACAGCTGTAAGTTTTTTCCACTTAAACACACCCCTCAATATACAAGAACAGATATCTACAGGGCCCTTTATAAACTATTCAGAGTTGTGCATCCCCATGGTCTCTGGTCTGTTTCCATTGTGAAAGGACATATGTTGAGAGAGATTTGTTTACCTTTGCTCTAATGATGTCCCTGGTCTTAATGTCTCAGTATTCATCCTGGTGTGAATACTGTGGAAATCGAAAATGTTAAAGGAACCGTGAAGAAAAATGTTAATTGGTGTGAAAGAGTTAATGGGAACAGCCGTTAGTTTCCACTGACTGAAACTAAAATATTCATTACCTGTTATATTTCACAAAAACAGAATTATTGCTCATTTGTTCAAAGTGGACAGCCAGGTACAAATGAAATGATTTTATCCACTGGGCTGTTTTTTTTTTTTTTTTTTTTTTTTTTTTTTTTTTTTTTTTTTCAAAGCCTGGGCATGCTTCAACAAAGGAGTGCCTGAGAGCACCTGAATGTTCAGATAAAGTTTACTGAGGTCTCCTTGGCCTGAGAGTGCCTGTCCAGCTGCACTTTTGAACAAGAGGAATGGGTGGGACATTCTTTGATAGAAACAGCAGGAGCTTGGTTGCCAGTCAGAAAATTGTTGAAGAACAGCAGCAGGCTGTAGTGTTTGAGATTGTCAGACACCCTGTGAAAATTGCAAAACCCAAAGTAACTTGGAGCTAAAAAGTTAGAGATCTGATTAAGAGGTAAAATCTTGGATGTTGTAGTGAAGAGCAAAAACTTATAATTTTGGGCCTCATAGCATTGTGGTTCAAGAAATTCAGGGCTGAAGAATAGACCAAGGCGGGTCCAGGCACAGCCAAACCCACCCTGTAGCTAAGAATGTCCAGCCATAAAAGATAAAAAAGAGAATGCAGGAACTAGCCACTGCTATCAGGGCGGACCAAATGGCCATCTGGCAGGATGGCACCTCCCTATAGATCCCCATAAATCATACATTGACCAGGTGTCCTGCTGACCTCGAGAAGTCCCAAGCCCTTGTGCCTCCCTACACCTTAGCATGCACATATTACCCTGTTAATTTGTAATCATCCCGCCAAAATTTAAATAAGCCAATCATGTGTAATGGCCCAAATTCTTTTGGCTCCCCTGTTTTTGGTTTGTGGTTTTTGCCTTTATATGCCTGTAAAAAGTTTGGGCCGGGGTTGAACTTCCCTGCCCCCTGCACAGTGCATGAGATTCGACCCCAGCATGCTGGCTTGGGCGCTCCTTTTTGTTTGTGTGTTTGTGTGAGATTAAAGCTTGTATAGTTACAGCGAGTTCCGCCTCAGTGTCCTACTGGGTGCGCACCTCCCTGAAGAGAGACTCACTGAAGAGGTCTTTCATGTGGTGCATCGGCTGGGAGATGCGTGACCACCCAGGGGTCCTAGACCCACTTGGAGGTAAGGCCCTCTATCTTGTCTTGGTTTTGTCTCTATATTCTGTCTGAAAATCTTGTGAGATCACAGTTTCTGTTTTGCAAACTCTCTTATGAGACAGTGCTTTGAAGGGAGATCAAAGTGGATAAGTACAGATGTGTCTAGGTGTCCACCATTTGTTCGCCCTGGGAGACTTTCAGGGAAGTCAGGGGGAGGGCCAGGGATGCCTAGTGAACCTCCTCGGGAAAAGTCAGGGATAAATTTTCTCCTTGACGTTCTGTTTCTGAGACCTGTTACTAGGCCGTCTGATTCTTTTCAGGAACTCTGGTTGACACAGAGTAGGCGACTGGTTTTGCTTTTGAGTCTTGTAGCCTTTGTAATCGTTTTTAACATGTGTGTGACAGAGCTTAACATGGGAAAGACTGTGACGACCCCACTAACACTTACTCAGAACCATTGAACAGACGTTATGACTAGGGCCAACAATCTTTTCTTTGATGTCAAGAAGGGACCTTGGCAAACTTTTTGCTCCTCTAAATGGCCAGCTTTTGGTGTGGGCTGGCCTTCACAGGGAAATTTTAGCCTGCCTGTTATTCTAGGTGTCAAGTTATTTTTCAGACTGCAGGAGGGCATCCTGATCCGGTACCTTATATAATTGTGTGGCAGGATCTGGTACAAAATCTGCCACCCTGACTGGGTTCCTGGACTTCCGGAGCTGAGGCAGCGATGGTGGCAGTAGCCATGAAACCGAAAATGATGCATGCGGGTCTGCCATAGCATGTTCCATTGGCCCCCCTGAGGATCTATCCTGAAATTGATGATGCCTTTTTCATTGACTCCTTCCCACCCCCTTACCCCCAAAGAACTTCTAATCCTGATCCCTCACAGCTGCTCACCCCAGCAGACCCCAGGGTGGCCTCTGTGACAGGACCGTTGGGAGGGACTCCTAGCTGCAAAGGCCATAGTTTAGAGGGAAGTGAATCTAAACCAGATTCCACTGTTGCTTTGCCTTTAAGAGCTTATGTAGGAGGACCTGCCCATGCCCCGGGGCAGTTAGTCCCATTGCAGTACTGGCCATTTTCATTGATAGATATGTTGGCAGATATGTATAACAGATATGTATAACTAATCACTCCTCTTTCTCATAGAATCCCTCAGGCTTAACAGGACTCCTTGAGTTCCTAATGTTCTCCTACCAGCCCACTTGGGATGACTGCCAGCAACTTTTGCAGGTCCCCTTTAGAACTGAAGAGAGAGAGAGGATCCTGCTAGAAGCCAGAAAAAAACGTCCCAGGACCAGATGGGACCCCCACTAATCTCCCCAACCTTATAAATGCAGCTTTCCCCTTGGCCCGTTCTGCATGAGAGTTCAATACTGTGAAAGATAGGGAGCGTCTCACAGTCTACTGATGGACTCTAGTGGCAGGGATAGAGCGGGCTGCACGGTGACCCACCAATTTGGCCACGGTAAGAGAAGTCCTTCAGGGTTCAATGGAGCTGCCCTCCGTTTTCTTAGCACGACTAAGGGAGTCTTATAGGAGATAGCCCCATTTGATCCCTCTTATGAGGGACAGCAGGCAGCTGTAGCCATAGATTTTATTGGTCAGTCTGACTCTGATATTATGAGAAAGTTACAGAGGTTAGAGGGTCTCCAAGATTATACTCTGCAAGATTTAGTAAAAGAAGCTGAGAAAGTGTACCACAAGAGAGATACTGAGGAAGAAAAGCAAGAGAGAGAAGAGAAAGAGGTAGAGGAAAGAGAAAACCGGCATGAACGCCAGCAGGATAGGAACTTGACTAAGATTTTGGCCGCAGTGGTATGTGGAGAAAGTTCAGAGAAGGGTCAGTCAGGGTACCTGCGCAACAGGGCAAGAAGACCCCCAGGAGAACAGAGACCTCCACTTGAGAAAGACCACTGCACATACTGCAAGAAAAAAGAATATTGGGCCAGAGACTGCCCAAAGAAGAAGCAGAGGGGCCCCAAAGTATCTGCCCTTGAAGAAGACAAGGGAAGTCGAGGGTCAGTCCCCCTCCCCAAGCCTAGGGTAACTCACTCTGTGGAGGGGACCCCCGTTAATTTTCTAATAGACACAGGAGCTGAATATTCAGTCTTGACTGAACATTTAGGACAATTAGGATCAAAGAAGATTTTAGTTATGGGAGCCACTGGTAGCAAGCTTTATCCCTGGACAACCAAAAGAATTTTAGACATAGGAAAAAATAAAGTGACACATTCTATTCTTGTGATACCTGAGTGCTCAGCACCCCTGCTAGGCTGGGACCTTTGGAAAAAATTGAAAGCACAAGTCCAGTTTACTTCTGACGGACCTGAGGTATCATGGAAGAAGAATCCAGTGGCATGCTTAGTTTTAAATTTAGAAGAAGAATATCACCTCCACGAACAGAAGTCTGAGACTTTACCCTTTAAAGAATTATTGACAGGTTTTCCAGAGGTTTGGGCAGAGCAGGCTGGGATGGAATTAGCTAGGCAAGTGCCACCCAACATAGTCGAGCTAAAAATGGCTGCCAAACCCGTTTCAGTCAGGCAATACCCCATGAGTCAAGGGGCTAAAAACAGCATTCGACCACATATCCAGAGACTGCTATAACAGGGTATATTGGTCCCATGCCAGTCCCATTGGAATACCCCCTTCCTGCCAGAGTGTAAACCTGGGACAAATGACTATGTGCCTGTCCAGGACTTAAGAAAAGTCAATAAGCGGGTACAGGACATTCACTCAACTGTGCCCAACCCTCACAACTTGGTGAGTTCCTTACCACCTGAACGGTCCTGGTACACTGTCCTGGATTTGAAAGATGCCTTTTTCTGTCTCAGATTACACCTGAGCAGTCAACTTCTGTGTGCTTTTGAGTGGCGAGTCCCTGAAGGAGGATATACGGGTCAGCTAATTTTGACTAGGCTGCTACAGAGGTTCAAAAATTCACCCACTTTTTTTGATGAAGTGGTCCACCACAACCTTATGCCCTTTAGGGAACAGAACCTCCAAATTTCTCTCCTGGAGTATGGAGATGATTTAATCCTTGCAGCTTCAACCCAGGAACTGTGCCTTGACAGGATCAAGAAGCTTCTAAATGAAAAAAGTGAATTGGTGTACCACTAAGAACGCTCAGCTATGCCATATGGACTTGACCTACCTAGGATACTCCCTCCGAGAAGGAAAGCAGTGGTTCACCGAAGCTCTAAAGAAGACTGTGATGCAGATCCCAACCCCCACCACTCTGTGACAAGTACGTGAGTTTCTGGGAAAGGCAGGCTTTTGTAGACTCTGAATACCAGGGTCCACAATGTTGGCGGCACCTCTGTACCCACTCACTAAAGAAAAAGTCCCGTTCACCTGGACAGAGGAACACCAAAAAGCCTTTAACAGCATAAAGGCTGCTCTGCTTGCAGCCCAGGCTTTGGCCCTGCCAGATTTGACTAAGCCTTTCACCATATACGTTGATGAGCCAGCTGGAGTAGCCCACAGAGTCCTGACTCAGACTCTGGGGCCCTGAAAGAGGCCAGTGGCCTACCTGTCTAAAAAATTGGACCCAGTTGCCAGTGAATGGCCCTCCTGCCTAAAAGCCATCGCTGCAGTAGCCCTACTTGTTAAAGATACTGGCAAGCTTACTCTAGGTCAGCATGTGAGTGTAATCACTCCCCATGCGTTAAAGAGTATTGTATGACAGCCCCCTGACCATTGGATGACAAATGCCCGGATGATCCACTACCAGAGCCTGTTGCTAAATGACCGAGTGACTTTTGCCCTACCTGCCATCCACAATCCTACCACCCTCCTCCCCAAGACGGATGACTCTACCTGGGTACACCAATGTGCTGATATCCTGGCTGAAGAAACTGGATCGAGAAAGGATCTGACTGACCGAACATGGCCAGGTGTGCCTGACTGGTACACAGATGGTAGCAGCTTTGTGGTGGAGGGAAAATAAAGAGCAGGAGAGGCAGTGGTTGACAGAAAACATGTAATTTGGGCAAGTTAACTTCCAGAAGGAACTTCGGCTCAGAAGACTGAGCTCCTGACGCTAACTAAAGCTCTGCGGCTGGCAGAAGGTAAGGCAATCAATATTTACACTGACAGCCACTATGCTTTAGCCACAGCCCACATTCATGGGGCCATCTATAGACAAAGGGGGCTACTTACTTCGGCAGGCAAGGAAATCAAAAATAAAGAAGAAATCTTGGCCCTCCTAGAGGCTATACACATGCCCAAGAAAGTGGCCATCATCCTCTGCCTTGGCCATCAAAAGGGGCAAGGTGCTGTAGCCCAGGGAAATCAGATGGCAGGTTGGGTGGCCAAACAGGTGGTACAAGGCATCCCTGCACTGCCTGTAGAGAGTATAGAAGAACCAAAAGGGACCCCAGAGATCAGTTTTGAATACACCTCCAAAGATTATGAGACGATTGAAGATCTTGAAGAACAAGGGAAGTCCAAGGGATTTAGCTACCATGGGATAGCAAGAACAAAAGAAGGAAAAATTATTTTGCCCTATAGAGAAGGAAAGGCATATGTAAAACGCATCCATCCCCTGACACATCTGGGAGCAAAGAAATTGTGTGATTTAATCCAGTCCTCAAACTATTATGTGCTCAGGCTACTAGACGAACAAGTAACTAAATCCTGCAAGTGTGTGCCCTAATTAATGCTGCACGCCCCTTTAATGAACAAGAAAAACGACAACGGGGGGATAGACCGGGAGTTTCCTGGGAAATAGACTTCACTGAGATCAAACATGGAAAATATGGTAATAAAGAGTTACTAGTTTTCATAGACACTTTCTCAGGATGGGTAGAAGCCTTCCCCACCAAGTCTGAAACTGCTCAGGTGGTGACCAAGAAGATCGTTGAAGAGATCCTACCCCGGTTTGGGATCCCCAGGGTAATATGCTTGGATAATGGGCCTGCATTTTTGCCCAGGTAAGTCAGGAATTAGCCACACATTTGGGGAACAATTGGAAGTTATATTGTGCTTATAGACCCCAGAGATCAGTATAGCTAGAAGGAATGAACAGGACTCTAAAAGAAACCCTAACTAAATTAGCTATTGAGACCAGTGGTAAAGACTGGGTGACCCTCCTTCCCTTTGTGCTCCTTAGGGCCCGAAACACACCTGGGTGTTTTGGCCTTACTCCTTATGAAATTCTACATGGGGGACCACCCCCCTTGACCGAGTCTGATTGAATTCCAGAGCTGACTCTTCCTCACCCTCTTCTCTGTTTACCCATTTAAAGGCCTTAGAAGTTGTCAGAACACAGATCTGGGACCAGATTAAAGAAGCCTACACACCAGGGAGCAGTGCAGTACCCCACAGGTTCCAGGTCGGGGACTCAGTTCTGGTCTGACAACATCGAGCTGGCATGCTTGAGACACGGTGGAAGGGACCTTATCTAGTGCTGCTGACCAGCGCCAAGGTCGCAAAGGTAGACAGGATCGCTGCCTGGATCCACGCATCCCACATAAAAAAAAAGGCACCCAACCAGGATGAAGACGACCTCAGAGAAAATTGGACAGTGGCCGCTACTGATAATTCTCTTAAACTGTGCCTTCTCTGTACCCCAACCTTGGGTAATAATCCTCACACTCTTATGACCCTGACATGGGAGGCCATCTCTCAAGCTGGAGATACTGTATGGAGTACTTCAAAGCCCCCCCCCCCCTTATACATGGTGTCCCCCTCTGTTTCCTGAAATCTGTGCCCTGATAGATGGATTAGATGCCTGGGATATCCCTGAAGAGTCACATGAAACGGTGCCCCAAGATGAGGTAATCTATCACAAGCGGCCATATCACCAGGGGTTAAGTTCCCAAGGAAAGTACATTGCAGATATACCAGGCTGTAGTAGTAGGTCTAAACAGAGGAGACTTGGTCAGGAGCCCCTTTATGTCTGTCCCAGGGATAGGGTAAATAAAAAAGAGGCTCACTGGTGTGGGGGAATAGAGGGCATCTTCTGTAGTCAGTGGAGATGTGAAACCACTGGTACCACTCATTGGGACCCTTCCTCTAGCTTGATATTATTATAGTATCCAGATGAAATAAGGGCCATGATTCCTTAAACATCACTTTTACTCAAAAAGCAAAAGAGACAAAAAAGATTGGATAAAGGGAAGACTGTGGGGCCTAACATTTTATGTGACAGGGACGGGCCCTGGATTCACATTTAAGATTCGGCTAAAGATGAAGTGTCCCCCAACCCAGGCAGTAGGACCTACCCCCGTTCTTGTTAAAAAACCTCCAATGCCCCTTCCCAGACCTACTTTTCCCGGACCTACCCTAGTTGGTCCAGCTATTCCAACAGAAGTCTATACCCCTTCCTCAGACCTGAAACTTACATTGCCCCTACTCCCCCAGATACTGAAAACCGTCTGTTTAGTCTGGTACAGGGGGCTTTTTGGTACGCAATTGTACCAATCCCAACATCACTAAGTCTTGTTGGCTGTGTTATGCCTCCAATCCCCCATATTATGAGGGAGTTGCTCAAGTCAAGACATACAATAAGGCTGAGGACAATTCTCAGTGTCCTTGGGGAGGAAACAGAAAACTAACATTAGCAGCTGTCTCGGGAAATGGACTTTGCCTGGAACAAGTCCCACATGACAAACGGTACCTCTGTAATCAGACTCATCATCTCCAGTCTTCCAGTAATAGAGGTCAATACTTAGTCCCTCCCTTAGTCACAGTATGGGCTTGCAACACTGGACTCACTCCCTGTGTATTTACTTCTGTTTTTAATACTTCTAAAGATTATTGTCGTTTAGTTCAGAGGGTTCCTAGGCTTCTGTATCATGATGACAGTTTTTTTTTGTCAATGGATTCAACCACTGGACCCGGTATAAAAGGGAACCCATTACCATGACCTTAGCAGTGATTTTGGGTCTAGGAACAGCAGCTGGGGTCGGCACAGGCACAACTGCCTTGATACAGACCCCCCACTATTTTCATGAATTGCACAACCGCTATGGATGCAGACCTAGGAGCACTAGAGCAGTCCATCACCAAACTTGAAGAATCTTTGACCTCGCTATCAGAGGTAGTGCTACAGAACAGGAGGGGGCTAGATCTACTTTTTCTCAAAGAAGGTGGACTCTGTGCCGCACTAAAAGAAGAGTGTTGTTTTCATGTAGACCATTCTGGTCTTATCAGGGACTCCATGGCTAAGCTCAGAGAAAGGTTAGAAAAACGAAGCAAAGAAAGAGAAGCGTATTAAGGATGGTATGAAAATTGGTTTAACAGGTCTCCCTGTTTTACGAC
Source organism: Mus musculus (assembly GCF_000001635.26). Taxonomy (NCBI): domain Eukaryota; kingdom Metazoa; phylum Chordata; class Mammalia; order Rodentia; family Muridae; genus Mus; species Mus musculus. Next base: position 170,515 of record NT_166394.1, read on the forward strand.
ACTGATTCCACCCTGGCAGGCCCTCTGATTATTTTTTTCCTCCTGCTTTCTTTTGGGCCATGTATTTTAAATAAGCTGGTTGCTTTTGTTAAAGATAAAATAAACACCATACAAGTCATGGTCCTCAGACAGCAATATCAACAGGAAGAAAGGTCATTCTAAGATTAGAGCTATCCACTAAAAGAAGTGGGTAATGAACAGCAAAAACTTATAATTTTGGGTCTTATAGCATTGTGGTATGTAAGTTCAAGAAATTCAGGGCTGAAGAATAGACCCAGGCGGGTCCAGGCACAGCCAAACTCACCCTGTAGCTAAGAATTTCCGGCCATAAAAGATTAAAAAGAGAATGCAGGAACTAGCCACTGCTATCAGGATGGACCAAATGGCCATCTGGCAGGATGGCACCTCCCTATAGACCCCATAAATCATACATTGACCAGGTGTCCTGCTGACCTCGAGAAGTCCCAAGCCCTTGTGTCTTTCTACATTTTAGCAGGTACATATTACCCTGTTAATTTGTAATCATCCTGCCGCCATTTAAATAAGCCAATTATGTGTAATGGCGCAAATTCTTTTGGCTCCCCTGTTTTTGGTTTGTGGTTTTTGCCTTTATAAGCCTGTAAAAAGTTTGGGCTGGGGTTGAACTCCCCTGCTCCCTGCGCGGTGCATGAGTTTCTCCCCAGCATGCTGGCTTGAGCGAACCTTTGTTGTTTGTGTGTTTGTATGCCATTAAATCCTTGTATAATTACAGTGAGTTCGGTCTCAGTGTCCTAAGGGGTGCGCGATTGCCCGAGAAGAGACTCCCCACGGGGGTCTTTCAGTAGGTTTTCTGAATAAGTTTGTATTACATGGCAAAAAAAAAAAAAAAAAAGATTTATTATATTCATTTCCTTCCTTCTCATGGTGTTTAAGGCATATATAATGCAACTGAATACTGCACATTCGGATTATTAACAGTTTTATACCAAGTTCCAAATTTAACATACCACGAAATGAGAAAGCGTACAATATATATTCCAATCATGAATAAGCAAATGAATGTAGGGAAATAGTTTTCAGGTACTAAGATACATAGCTATTAAGACATGATCAGAACAATTTAGATCAGAGGATATTAGCCTAACCCCTATGACTTAAATTTCCCCTTGGCTGTATACTTAGAGCTCTGGGTCCTGTCTGTTGCTGATTGGAACAATGCTTTGTTTTTCAGTAGCTTCCTGCATGAATTTAACATGGTCATACACTATAGACCGTCTTAGCAGGAATCAACTTAATGTGGATCTAGGAATCTGTTACCTGTAGAGAAGGGCATCTCTGTTAAGAATGATCAGTGACCATTGTACCTCATTGTTTCTACAGAGGATCCTAAAGGGTGCATAACCTGCTGTGAAAAAGATCTAGGCCCTCTAATCCATGACACAAGCCTAGTTTCCATTTGTTCAGTTATGTCAGATTTTGTACTAATATATTCAGGCAAAGTAATTACTGTTATATATCTGTTCTATCCAAGATTTTAATACTATTGGTTGCTATTTTGCATTGAATCCTAGAGCTGATGAACCAAGTAAAGAACACTGGGAAATCACCTAGATAAAAGAGATAAAGTGTGTGATGGTTACACCTTGTAATGGCAATGACTCTTTGAATTAAGAGGCCTTAAAAAGAAATGAAATAGAAACTTGAGTTTCTCAGTAACGTGAGTCACTCTGGTATCAGGTCTCTTTAGCCTGAGGATACAAGAGAAGACTCTAACCAACATCATTGACAGTCTTGGTCTTAGGTCATCATGATATCCCTTTCTATGATCCCAAGTGTATTACAATATAATAAGTACACCCACCAAAGGCAATAAAGTAAAGACAGCACTAATCACTGAGTCCTAGGCATCCTAAATGCTAGGCAGTCACTCTGTCAACTGAGCTATGTACAGACTCTGTTCCCAATATTCACAGATTTAAGATTTTTCCAATGAAGCCTAGAAGCTGCTTTCGAAGGAAGATGTGTTCTATGACTATGTCCTAGCACAGTCTGCTGGAAATGGCACCTCAGTTTCTGGTCAGTACTAGGAGAGCAACAGCAGGGAGGTAAAAGCTATTCACTATTGCATCCCGCTCGACCGGCAAGACAGATACAACGAACTAGAATCTTCCACAGCAAGAGCTTTATTGCTTGCTTATCAGGAAGATCCCGAACCGGGAAAATGGCGCTGCTTTTAAAACCTGCAGCGTGACATTTCAGCACCTGATATGGCATGACAGCTCCTGATTCATTGCTTGCCCATCACCTGACTATTTCACCCCGAGAATGGGAGTGACTAGGAGTGAATTCACTCTCGCACCTTCGTACAAGGCTTCTTTACTAGTTAGCCACAGCGGAGGCCCGCGACATCTTATAATGGCGATTGCTCGCGGCACACATGGCTCTCCTCAGAGATTACTGGTGGCATGCACGCGATTGCTCGCAGTACGTACCTGTTCTCCACATCTTCCCCTTTTTATTTTATTAAAACTTGAGGCTGGTCTAGGCCTGTGTAACTTTACCCATCCACTGTGGCTCCTGTCTTAGGTCATTCCTCCAATGTCACAGCCTTTCCTGTCATAGGGTAACCCTATCGCCACCAGGCCCTGTGTCTTAGGTTGATCTGTGCATGAGGAAAGTTGCCCGTCCCTGGATACCACAGTGCTATGTGACATTAACTACTAAATAAACTAGGGCGAACTCTATAAAAGAGGACAGCCACCAATGTCAATTAATTTTTGAGCATAGATAGCCAGATTTCAGGGAAGGCCCCTTGCTCGATGGCAGCAAGTGCTTGAGTTATCAAAACCTTGTCACGTGTTTGTTGGGTTCTGAGCTTGCAAACCAACCAGAGCATGACCACAAGTCCACAGCAGGTGGCAAAACCAAATAAACCTACCCCCACCCATTCCTTAAAATAAGAAAAGGCAGATGAAATCCAGGAGGAGAGGACCTCTGTCAATGACAGGTCCACTCGTGTTGAGTTGATCTTTAGAACGGCCGCTCTAAGGACCTCAAGGGTCTCATCGAATCTTTCAGACCAGTTTCCTGCAAGATATAAAGAAAGCTGTCTAGACAAATTAGCTGCATAAGTAAAATTTCATATTGGACACTGGTAATGCACAGAGCTTCCAGTTTTCTTTCACAACCCAACTGGGCCATCTGGTATAGAACACCTATCTGTTCTTCCGCCAGGTCAAGGCACTGATTCAAAGTCATCAGCCCTCCCTTTAACTTGGTACTAGCAGAAGTTTGGACAGTGATGGCATCAGCCAGATCTGCTGAAAGCTGATTTAATTTTGTGCCTGATTGAACCGCACTAACCATAGCATACCCTGCAGCTGTAGCAGCAGCTGCACTGGCTGAAATTGCTATGATCACGGCAGGAGTAACGCCAAAATCTCTCTTTTGTTGAAACATAGATAAGGTGGAGGGTGTATCCACCGGAACAGGGATCCAACGTGGGATCCGTGCCACCATGTCACGGGTGTTCTTTGTTACATCCCAACATTGAGAAATCCAACAAGAATCATGGGAACAGACTTAAAATGAATCATTTGAAAGAATAAACCAGAAAGGGGGGTAAACACAGACTGGGGTAGATGGATAATTAATCTGGTTTACCAAAGTTTTATTGAACCCAGTGATCTCTACTCTGATATTAGTATGTCCATAAGAGTCCTGGGAGGCATCATGTATTCCCCAATACTGACCAAATCTTGAGATGCCAGTAAAAGAAGCCTTTCCAACTGCTCCTCCCTGGATAAAGATCAAAGGATTGAGTTCTGTACAACTGCCATTGACTCCACAAAGCACCCACTTGTGAAAGGGATGCATTCTAATGTCCTGTATGAAAAGTCCCTTTTTCATAACAAATTCCTTCTCTGGGTTATCTATCATGTTGGGAGAAAAGGAAAAGGTTTTGCTCTGATCTGCCCAATGAGTGATGGAGGATTGACAATCAGACCAAGGCAGGATCAGCCCTTCATCTTCCAAACTACAATGAGGAGCTATTTTTGGTTGGTGTGGACCTTTTTTGTCTGAAAAGTTAGGTGGTAGAAATGTACCATTAACCCAATTTACCTCGTGCCAAAAGGTCCGATTTGTAAAGGTTATCTCTACATTGGAAGTATCTTGGGTTGTGCTCACGCAACCTCCTCTATGCTCATTAAACTTCCCCAAAGCTCGGGCTGTGAGGTTGATACAATTTCCTGGTCCATTAATTCGAAAACATAAAGAACCCTGTTCTAGTAAAGTGCGATTTTCTCCTAATGGTGCTCGGGTTGGGATCATAGGGTAAATATGGCAAATCCACTGTTTTATCAGTAGTAAAGAATTTTGGAAAAACTATAGCATCATAGCGAACTGACATTGGTTTAGGGAAAGTCGAGAGAATAGCCCATCTCTGCTGGCCCATTATACTAGGAACCTGAGACAAGTTCTGCATTGTCAGGATCAGGAACAGTCCTCGGGAGGTCAGCATCTTCTGCACCATCCTTGATGAATATCCTGGGGGTGAGTCATTCCGGCAGCCAAAATGGGTTGTCTTCACTCTGTGAAAAAACACAAACAGCTCCCCAGGATCTGATTAAGATAGGATCCGGGCCTTTCCACTGACCAGTTAAAACATCCTTCCCTTTGACCATTTCTTTTGGTCTATCAGGGTCTGAGCTATGTCGCTCAGCTGCAGAGTGTCCCTGCTCGTCGAGATTCAAAAAATTAAGTGTAAAGAGTGCCATAGATACTGCTACTCTTGGCACTGAGGGCAGAGTCTCATCAACTCCCCCTTTCTGTTTTATAAGATTTGAGTTTGCGGTGGGCACATTCCACAATGCCTTGTCTTGAGTATTATAAGGAAGGCCAGTCAAATGAGTGACATCCATTTGATGACAAAATTGTTGAAATTAAGTAGAATTATATGCTGGCCCATTATCCGTTTTTAGAATTGTGGGCTTGCCCCACACACTCCACGCTTCTAGGCAGTGCTGTATAACATGAGAGGCTTTTTCACCTGTTAAAGGTGTGGCAAACATTACACCAGAGCAGGTGTCAATAGAAACATGTAAATATTGATTTCTCCCAAAGGAGGAAATATGACTGACATCCATTTGCCAGACCTGTAATGTCCTGACGCCACGAGGGTTTACCCCTACATGAGGAGTAGGTAAAAATTGACAACAGTTTTGACATTGGGTGACAATGTCACGAGATTCTTTCCTGGTTAAAGTGAAACGGTGGTGTAATGTCTCAGCTGTCACATGAAAGCATTCATGAAATTCTCTTGCAGCCTCTGCCTGTGAGGACAAAGCAGCAGCCACGATTCTAGTGGCTTTGTCTGCTAAGTCATTTCCATGAGACATGAGGCCAGGAAGGCCAGAATGAGCTCAAACATGAGTAATATAGACAAGATGTCTTCTGTATAACAAGGCTGACTGAATCTTTTGAAAAATGTGAGCAAGCTTACTAGTTGGTTTAATTAAGCCTGCAACTTCAAGCATATTAACTGCATTGAACACATATAAGGAATCAGATACAATATTGAGCGGTCCCAGGAAAGTTTCAAGGACTTCTAGAACTACCAAACACTCTACAACATGGGGTGATGAATCATTATATTGTTTAGATGTTACTTGGCCATTTACTACATATGCACCTATACCAGATTTGGATCCATCTGTATACACTACTACCCCATCCGGAAGTGGGTGTTTGACTGTTATTATTGGAAACACTATAGCTTGGCTTAAGGCAAATTGTAAAATTGTATGTTTTGGATAATGGTTATCAATTTGTCCTGAATAGGAGGCAACCAAGACTGCCCAATCGTTGGTTGTTGCTGCCAGGGTTTGAACTTGAGCAGAAGTATAAGGAACACTTACTATATAAGGTTCTTACCAGAAATAAGTAATGGCTGCTTTTATCCCCCTAAGTGCAAGTTGAGCAACTGCATTAGGATACCACTCAATGATTTTTGCAGGGGAAGCATTAGGATGGACCCACAACAAGGGCCCATTTTGCCATAAGACCACTGTTGGTAACTGTGCAGTTTTTAATATGCACAATTCAAATGACTTTGACTCGTCAATGCGTTGTAATTGAGCATCTTGTAGGGCCTTTACTACAGTTTGTTAAGCTTGACATGCAGCTGGGGTAAGTGCTCTGTGGGAGGAGATATGGGTATCTCCCTCTAATATGTCAAATAAGGGATTTAATTCTGCTGATGGAATTTTCAAAAAGGGTCTCAGCCAATTAATATCTCCTAACAATTTTTGAAAATCATTCAAGGTATGTAGTTGATCTTTGCGAATCTTTAATTTTTGAGGAACAAATTTGTCAGGATAAATAAGTGACCCTAGGAAGGCTCCCATTCGAGCAACTTGCACCTTTTCGGTGGCCACCTGCAATCCCCATTGCCCTAACGTTTTTATTAATATAAGGTATGCATCTTGCAATAACTGTGAATTTTTATGGCAAATCAAAATGTCATCCATCTAAATTATCACCTGTAAAGATGGAAAATGTTCTCTAACTGACTTAAGTGCCAATTGTACATACAGTTGACACATGGTGGGGCTATTCGCCATCCCCTGAGGTAGGACCTTCCATTGGTATCTTTGATCTGGCTCTAAGTAATTAATGGCTGGGATCGTAAATGCAAATCTTTGCCTATCTTGAGGGCATAAAGGTATAGAGAAAAAGCAATTTTTAATGTCTAGGATTATAATTTCCCAATTTTTGGGTAAGGCAGAAAGTAATGGTAGCCCTTGCTGAACTGGTCCAAACAGATGCATTTGTGCATTAATTGCTCTAAGATCATGTAATAAGTGCCATTTGCCAGATTTTTTCTTAATTACGAAAATAGGTGTATTCCAGGGTGAAGTAGAAGGCTCTAAATGACCCAAGTGTAGCTGTTCAGAAATTAGTTTTGTGGCTGCTTCTAATTTTTCAGAGGAGAGAGGCCATTGGGGAACCCATACAACTTCCTCTGTAAGCCATGGTATGGGCATGGAACCCTCAACAGCTGTCTCTAGAAAAAAATCCAAACCTTGTCTCCCATTATTACCTTTTTGAGGGATAGGTTCAAGTTTACCCTGCTCTCCTTTTCCTAATCCCCTTCCTTCCTTATAGTATATTTTCTTAATCATTCGAACAGCTTGTGGCGAGCATGCATTAGTTAAGGTCAGTCCTAGTGCCTGTAAGATGTCTTTCCCCCAGAGATTTACTGGGAGTGGTAAGACATAAGGAGTGAATCGTCCCATTTGACCTTCAGGCTCTGTCCAGCTCAAAGAACGGGAACTAATAGTGGGACAGGACTGATAACCGAAACCTTGCAAAGAATGTGATGACTGAATAACTGGCCAACTTTTCGGCCACCAGTGAGAAGAAATAATACTTTTGTCTGCTGCTGTGTCTAAAATCCCCTTAAATTGTTCCCTTCTATAACTAACTCTAAAGAAGGCCTGGAATCTAAAGGCATTATTAAATAAGCCGAATCATTTCCAGTAGAACCAATCCCTCTGGTAGCTTGAGGGACACCAGAAGAGGGAAAACAGCCATGTAGGCTTGGCTGAATTACTAACTGAGCTATTCTATCTCCTTGTGAAATAGAAACGACACCCTGAGGACAGGAACAGAGAACTTGAAGTCCCCCTTCATAATCTTGATCTACATCTCCAGGGTGAACAATAAGACCTTGTAGTGTAAGGGAAGCCCTGCCCAATATTAGGCCGACACTCCCAGATGGCAGAGGTCCTTTATAGTCAGTAGGAATAGGCTGCACTTCCATTTGAGGGATCAGCATGAATTGGGTGCTGCCCTGCGGACTGTGGGGTCCACCTTTCGCCTGTCGAGGTCCCGTATGTTTTCGGGCCCTGAGACCTGAGGGCCCTGTACTTGTTTTTTGAAATGGTGTCATTATCTACTGCTTGAGGGAATCCTGGCTGCAGGAGCCTGCCTCGAATGTCCCTGATTGAATGACAAGCGCTAGTCCAATGATATCCTTTTCCACACTTAGTGCACAATCCTGATGCTCTCCTTTTAACAAGGGCTCTACAGTCCTTTTTTAAGTGTCCCGGTTTGCCACGATTATAGCAGAGTTTGAGCTCAGCCATGTCAGGGCATTTTTGCACTTGTAGAATGGCAGCTGCTAAACCTGCATTAGTGAGTGGCCCACCAAGTTCACGGCAAACCTTCGACCAGTCCTGCAGTCCCTTGCTTTTTCCAGGTGTAATAGCCGCCCTGCATTCCTGGGTAGCCTGTTCATATATCAACTGTCCAATTAAAGGCATAGCTGCTTTTGTATCTCAAAATATTCTCCCTGCTGCCTCTGTCATTCTAGCCACAAAATCTGAGTATGACTCCTGGGAGCCCTGAGTGATCTTGGTCAAATGCCCACTTGCCTCTCCCTTCTTAGAGAGTGCCTTCCATGCCTTAACAGTGGCAGCTGAGATCTGGGCGTATGCTCCCCAATGATAATCTGTTTGGTTAGCAGCATGCTGTCCCTGACCTGTAAGCAATTCAAATGTCCATGTCCTTTGGTTTCCTTCCATGGTGGCATTGGTCCTTGCCTGCGTCTGACAGGAGTCCTGCCACAAAGCTTTCCATTCAAGATACATCCCCATACTGGGGCCTGCAGCTTTTACTACAGTCTGGCAATCACCAGTAGTCATAGTGTGAGTTGCAAGCCTTTCAACTTGTGCTACAGTGAAATTAGCTCTGACTCCATAACACGGACTGTTTCTGCAAGCTCCTTAATCTGTATATATTCTACTGGAGCGTGAACACGCCCTCCCTCAGCTCTTTCAAAAACTGGAAATGCCTGTTGTATCTTCCTCTGTTCCTCTTTTGGTATAAATGAGTCTGAATGATACCTCTGCACATAAGGCTCAGAATGGTGCCTCTGCACATAAGGCAGAGGTGCACTAGAACCCTGAAGTTGCATATCTGAAGACCGCGCAATGATTTGACATTTGTCTCTAGCTGCTTTCATGTTATTCTGTAACTGATTAACTTGTCTTTCATCTGACTGGTATCTTTCTCCCTCACAACCTGTCGCTTTCTTCTCTAAGTCTGTTTCCTCATAGGAGCTAAGTTCCTTATCTGATTCTGAGCTACTGACAGCTAGCTGCTTAAACTCATCTAGTGGTGGGTAGAGGCTTCTTTCCTTATGTGCCTCTCCAGCTCGATCTCCCTTCTTCTCTCCCTTTCCATCCTTTTTTCTAATCTCTCCCCAGGTGTTTTCCCTGACATTCTCTTTTCCTCGGTCTCAAGGCTCATGGAAAGGCCTAAATTCTTCAGTGCACTTTGTTTCCTCTCTATTTTTACTCTCTCTCCCCGCTCTACCTCTGATAGACTTTCTTGAATTTCGTCCAGAAATTTCTTCCCCGCTTCTACCATTTGCTGACAATCCTCATCTGTTAAACACGATTTCACCAATTTCATAGCAGCATAATCCCTCCTTTAAGTTTGCCTTTCTGTTGTTCCCTAACTAGATCTCCTTTCAGTTTGTCCCAAGAGGCGACAGTTAATGACAATGAGCAAGCATACCATGGTGCAACACGGTCTATCTCTCTGACAAATCCCTCTTAGGTCTTAGTGGCGATTTTTAGGCCACACTGCTTCAGGACTGAGCGTAAGCCCACTACTATAGAATGGGAGATTCCCATACTGCCGCTGTCCAGGCCTGACCGGGCCTGAAATTGGTTGCTGTCCAGGCGCTGTCCAGGCCTGACCGCGACTAAGAACCAGTCAACAGTTCCAGTGGTGGAAACAAAACGAAACCAAAAGGAAAAGTGTAATCGCCATGCAAACAATCAAAAGGGCTTCTAACTCTGGAGAAATTTCAAGATTGTACGTACCTTGTAGAGCCTTTTGTCCCACAGTTCTGATTCTGCCCCGTGAATGAGGGATCTTCCTTGCGCCGGTGTGATGACAGTTCCCGGGTTTTGGCACCACTTATTGCGTCCAGCTCGACCAGCAAGAAAGATGCAACAAACCAGAATCTTTCTCAGCAAGAGCTTTATTGCTTGCTTCTCAGGAAGATCCCGATCCGGGAAAATGGCACTGCTTTTATAACCAGCAGCGAGACGTTTCAGCACCTGATATGGCATGACAGCTCCTGATTCATTGCTTGCCCATCACCCCACTATTACACCCCGAGAATGTAAGTGACTACGAGTGAATTCACTCTAGCACCTGCGTACAAGGCTTGTTTACTAGTTAGGCACAGTGGAGGCCCGCACCATCTTATAATGGTGATTGCTCACGGCACACATGGCTCTTCTCAGAGATTACTGGCGGCACGCACGTAATTGCTCGCAGCACGTACCGGCTCTCCACAATTCACCACGATATCTGCAGTCCCTTCTATGAATAGTCTGTTGTAACCTGGAGAGTTCTGGTCATCCACTCTGATACCATTACTGTTGTAGCAACTTGAACTTCTCTTAAACCAGTCAGTCCCTTTCTATAGAGATGATTCATCCCTGAAGCATCTACATGGGAGAGAGAATGGGGAGCATAGAAATCAGAGAGAGGCAGAAGTAATCTAGACTTTAAGCTGAGAAAAGAAAAAGTGGTCCTGGGGAAAATACAGTGATTTCTGGGTAGAGAATATGGAGCATCCCAGTAAAGGTAGTTCTGAACTGGCTTGTTTATCTTGAAGGCAGACTTGGGCATTGTATAAAGCTCTTTTGTAAGATCTCATACACAAAATTTTGCTCAATGTCTGACTCAGAAGTAATATTTCAGCAGTATCTAGGATTCATGCTGGAAAAAACTGGAGAAAAGAAATCAGGATTTTTGTGGGCCAAGGTCCATGACATAAGGCTTCAGATATCTAAATTGGCAAAGCTCATGCAGCCAAGAGAAACCTTTACACAGACACCTAGAGTCTTGTGGCAATGAGCCAGGATCAAATTCACCATAACTATCCATATTTTAGCATTCCTTGTGCTATGATAATAAAGGACACAGCCTGAGTTCATATAAATCATTAGGTCTGCTTTTATTGGGTTCTAACTTCCTGGGGCCGGGCTCTAAAGCAGGACAAATCTTTCCTCTGGTCAGCAGAAGACATAACATGACCTAGTCATGTCGGGCATGCATGCAGAGCTTAGAGAATGAGAAACCTGAAGGTGCATAGAACCTCAAGAGATCAAGAAAGAGATTGACTTCTTTTTGGTATTTGCCTGTCAGAGAGAGAAGCAGTTAAGGCATGGTCATCTCTGCCTTTCATTGTTTCAGGACTCAACACTCTGCAACTTTGTTTCAATACCTTCTTTCTGTTAACCATTAGCTTGCCTTTAGCCTCCTAGACTCAGTGTTGCTGAGTGTGAAACAGAGAATACTCCTGACAGCCTCAGGAGCATGTAGATGTGTAATTCACACACAAGTACCAATTCAAATGTGTTGTGTCTGGCCAGCGGCTCACATGTCTGGGTTCTAATCTGGAAAGGAATCTTGAAACCTGGAAGAGAACAGGGAGCTAGGCAGAGAAGAGAAAGATGTAGCTAAGGCAAAATTCTGAACAAAGCTCAATTTTACTATTTCTGAAACTCATTTATGAAGCAGAGGTAGGGACCTGATTCCCGCCAAATCATCTTGGAGTAAAGTTGCAGGTGAACACGTGATGGGTCCAGAAATGCTAGTTGGAAAGCAGCAGCAGTGGGAGTGGCAGGGTTATAGAGCTGCAAGCTCTGCTGAGATGCTCTCTAATACTGAAACCTGAGCAGATCAGCTGAAAATGAAAGGAAGCTTGTTCAGGTATAAGACTAAAAATAAGGGTTCTGGGCATGGAGGAACAACACTTGGGAAATATCAATCTGATATATAAGGACAAACAGAAATAGACTAGCAACAACCAGTCCCAGAGAATAGAGGGAGATAGCTTACGAGGTTAGTCAAGCACCATTTGCTCTTTGGAATACCTAACTGCTCATCCATCCAATTTTGCTTGTAACCATCTCCTTTCTAATCTACCAGCCAGATAATATGCAAAGCCTGAGGAACCTTCTAACATTCAGTCCTACAAGGGAGGTCACCATCAAATCTCCACCTCAGTGTTCAGGAAACACTGTAATAAAAGACAGAAACAGTGTAGGATCATAAAAACTATCTTGATTGTAACTACTAGAATTTAGTCCTAGCTACACACTTTTATTAAAAAACTGACATCAATGAAATTTATATTTTAGAGTTGTTTCTACAACAGAACAAACGATCTACATTTGGGGTTGGTCTTCCTATTTCACATAATCAAATCAGGAAAAAAAAATTCCTCACAGGTGCCCCAAATTCCCAGAGTTTTAGTGAATTCCTAATATTATCAGGGTTACAACCAAGACTAGCCATCATAAGTATACCTCTTGTCAATAAGACATAAAATCATATCTCCTTATATTATATTAATTTCCAAAGGAAAGCAATAGTTATGCCTAGCATAGTATCCTATATCCAATATACAACTGCAAATAAAGTATATGAATTTCCAGGGCAGAATTATGCTTAACATGAGATAAAATTCCATATACAACTACAATCATATTTTATCTTTTAGAATAGATTACAATTTCTTAATTGTAACACCATATAAAATCAAATTCAAAGCATTGTTTACTTTCAAAGTACACTGACATGATTATACATTCTCATTCAAAATAAGAGGAAAAGAAACATAAACAGGAAATATTGGGAAAATCAAGATCAAATCTAGCTAGACAAACCCCAAATCCTAAATTTATGTACATTGTGGCTTAAAAAGCTCTTCCTATCTAGTTTCATGACTACAATATATTTCTCTGTCTTGGGCTGGTTCCATTCTTTGTGTGTAGCTTTCTTTGAGAGATATCGCACAGCTGTGGACCTTCTTACATCCTGATTGCTATATCACAATATAGGCTTCCCTTTCATACCTTCACAAAAAGCCTCTCTAGGCATCTATTCAGGGACTTCACTGCAACCTGGATGCCCTCAGTGGCTTTCCATAACCACGTAGGAAGACTCCATGGCTCTTTTACTTCTGTATCCTTCATTAATCTGATGAAAGAACTACATGGTGGATGTTGCCAAGTTCTTTTGCCTGCTTTAGATAGAACCTGCCTGCTTCCTTGAATATTTTTTCATAAATTTGATATGTTGTTTTTCTGCTATAAACAGATCAATCCTTGGGACATTTCTTTGCACAAGTTGCAGGATTAGCTTGGTGGATACTCACCTCGAGGAAACAATTTCCTTTATTACATTACTCCATATATCTTTCAACACTAGCTATGGCTCCCACAAAAAATTTTCTGGTGCTCTTTTTTTCTCCAAACTTAAATTCTAGCTCATCCCTTAAAGAATGAGTACAATCAGGAAAACAAAAGTCAAGAAGCATTAGCGATGTGGGAATAAAGTACAGCTGTACTGCTGGTGGGTGCTTAAGTTGGTACATCCAGGATAAAATCAGTGTGGAATTTGCTAAAAATATCTAAAAATAGAACTAACTGGTGACTCACCTATATCACACTTGAGTGTAGAAAAATAGCATTGTTATCTATTGATACTTGCTCAGTCATTTTTGTTGATTTTGTTTTCAAAAAAGGAGATGCAATCAGCTGTAACTAAATTTGCTAGAGAGTATATGGAATTTGAAAATACTATATAGTAAATGCGTTAAGTCAGGCCTATGAAGAGAAATGCTTCGTGTCTGTAATCACATTTGGTCTAGCTTCAACTATTAGATTTTATGTTTAACTTGGAGTATCTGTGGAGATAAGGAACCCCAAAGTGGCACATGGCATGGAAGAAAGGATGAAGCCTTTAGGGAAGGAGGGAATGACAGAACACATGCAACATAGTAGGAGGAGGAAACGTTAGAGATTACAAGTTTAGGTAAGCATGAGTATAGGATTATGTCTGTTATTCCATACGGAATGCCACATTTTAGGAAGTTTATTTAAAATATTACATTTAAGTGGCATTACTCTTGGTTACAGTCCAAAACTTGATACTACAACACTTTCTGAAGAAACCACATACTCGAGTAATAGAACATGAATAAATAAAGTTATAAACAATCTTGAAATTTAATTCTTAGGGCTTGCTGTTATATAGTGGCAGAATGTTCTGTTTATGATACTAGCAAAGAAAGTAATCAAGCATATTACACATCTGTGATCCCTGACAACAAGATTAGTGACTCATTTGAAATATACTGTGTACATATATATCATCTAGGTTTAAAGTAATATATTCCTGTTGTCTATTTTTCTGTGTTTACTTCTAGATCATAGGAACTATTTTACTGTTACCTAGAACTGATTTTAGAACGAGGACAGAATACTTTGTCTTAATAATTTCATGCCTACCTAAACATAAATACACAATATTGTTTAAAAAATAATAATTATGAATATTTTCTACCTGCATTGGGTAGTGCCATAATAAGTTCGTATTTCAAACTACTGATTAATAATATGAAACAAAAAAATGTTAAATTTTAGGATAGATAGTTATAATACATCAGAAAGTTGTCAACAAATTACACAGGGAAGGAGAAATAGAATACATCGTTTTCTCCACGTATGGTTATTGAGATTTTGGCCAGGTATAGTAGCCTGGGTTGGCATTTGAGTTCTCTTAGTGTCTGTATAACATCTGTTCAGGCTCTTCTGACTTTCCTAGTCTCTGGTGAAAAGTCTGGTGTAATTCTGATAGGCCTGCCTTTATATGTTACTTGACCATTCTCCCTTACTGATTATAATGTTCTATCTTTTTTTAGTGAATGTGTTTTTCTGATTATTATGTGTTGGGAGGAATTTCTTTTCTGGTCCAGTCTATTTGGAGTTCTGTAGGCTTTTTTTATGTTCATGGGCATCTCTTTCTTTAGGTTTGAAAAGTTTTCTTTTATAATTATTTTGAAGATATTTGCTGCCCCTTTAAGTTGAAAATCTTCATTCTCATTAACTCCTATTATCTGTAGGTTTGGTCTTCTCATTGTGTCCTATATTTCCTGGATGTTTTGAGTTAGGATCCTTTTGCATTTTGCATTTTCTTTGATTGTTGTGCTGATGTTCTCTATGGAATCTTCTACACCTGACATTCTCTCTTCCATCACTTGTATTCTGTTGCTGATGCTTGCATCTATGGTTCCAGATATCTTTCCTAGTGTTTCTATCTCCAGAGTTGCCTCACTTTGGGTTTTCTTTATTGTGTCTACTTCCATTTTTAGGTCTAGTATGGTTTTGTTCATTTCCATCACCTGTTCGGATGTGTTTTCCTGTTTTTCTTTAAGGAATTCTACCTGTTTGGTTGAGTTTTCCTGTTTTTCTTTAAGGACTTGTAACACTTTAGCAGTGTTCTCCTGTATTTCTTTAAGTGAATTATTAAAGTCCTTCTTGATGTCTTCTACCATCTTCATGAGATATGCTTTTAAATCCGGGTCTAGCTTTTCGGTTTTGTTTGGGTGCACATGACTAGGTGGAGTGGGAGTGCTGTGTTCTTGATTTCTGTTAGTACAATTCTTACATTTGCCTTTGGCCATCTGGTAATCTCTGGAGCTAGGTGTTATAGTTGTCTCTGGTTAGAGCTTGTTCCTCAGGTGATTCTGTTAGCCTCTATCAGCAGACCTGGTAGACTACTTCTCTCCTCTGAGTTTCAGTTGTCAGAGCACTCTCTGCAGGCAAGCTCTCCTCTCACGGGAAAGGTGCACAGATATATGGCCTTAAGACCTCCCTCCTGGCCGAAGAAGAATGCCCAAAACAGGATCTGTCCTGAAGCTGAGTTGCTTTGGCCTGTCCCAGAAGGTGTTAGCTTCTGTATTCTACACTCTCACATGTCCAGAATACACTCGGTGGAGTCCTGGAACCAAGATGTCTGCAGCTGATGCTCAGGCAAAGCACTCCTGCACTGGGCAGACCCCTTTCCTCTGGCTGGGAAAGTGGCCAGATGTCTGAAGCCTGTGCAGAATACTCTTGGCTGGGTCCCAGAACCAAGTTATCTGCTGCAGATGCTCAGTCAAAGCGCTCCCGCACTGGTCAGACCCCTTTCCTCTGGCCTGGACATTTGCCAGTTGTCTGGGGCCCAAAAAGTGGGCTGCCTTAGAAGCTCTGTGGCTCCCACCTCTCCCAGAAGCTTTTGGCTTCTGTATTCCGTACTCTCACCTGTGCAGAATACACCCGGTGGGGTCCTAGAACCAAGATGTCTGTTGCCGATGCTCAGGCAAAGCACTTCTGCACCAGGCGGACCCCCTTTACTCTGGTTCGGAAAGTGGCCGGATGTCTGGGGCCTTTGCAGAATACACTTGGCATAGACCTGGACCAGTCTTGTGCTTCTTCAGAAAATTGACATAGTACTACCAGAAGATCCAGCAACACTTCTCCTGGGCAAATACTCAGAAGATGTTCCGATGTGTAATAAGGATTCATTCTCTATGATGTTCATACCAGCCTTATTTATTTATTTTGTTAATATTTTTTATTATTACGTATTTTCCTCAATTACATTTAGAATGTACATTTAGAAAGTCCCCCATACCGTACCCCCCACTTCCCTAACCACGCATTTCCATTTTTTGTCTCTGGCATTCCCCTGTACTGTGGCATATAAAGTTTGCATGTCCAATGGGCCTCTCTTTCCAGTGATGGCCTACTAGGCCATCTTTTGATACATATGCAGTCAAGAGCTCCGGGGTACTGGTTAGTTCATAATGTTATTGGACCTACAGCGTTGCAGATCTCTTTAGCTCCTTGGATACTTTCTCTAGCTCTTCCATTGAGAATCCTGTGCTCCATCCAATAGCTGACTTTGATCATCTACTTAAGTATTTGCTATGCCCCAGCCTTGTCTCACAAGAGACAGCTATATCCGGGTCTTTTCATCAAAATCTTGCTAGTTTATGCAACGGTTTCATCGTTTGGAGGCTAATTATGGGATGGATCTCTGGACATGGCAGTCTCTAGATGGTCCATCCTTTTGTCTCAGCTCCAAACTTTGTCTCTGTAACAGTCTGGCGGTTCCTCAGAAAATTGGACATGGTACTACTAGAGGATCCCACAATACCTCTCCTGGGCATATATCCAGAAGATGTCCCAACCAGCAAGAAGGAAACCTGCTCCACTATGTTCATAACAGCCTTATTTATAATAGTCAGAGGCTGGAAAGAACTCAGATGCCCCTCAACATTGGAATGGATACAAAAAATGTGGTACATTTACACAGTGGAGTACTACTCAGCTATTAAAAAATGAATTTATGAAATTCCTAGGCAAATGGATGGATGTGGAGGGCATCATCCTGAGTGAGGTAACACAATCACAAAAGAACTCAAATGATATTTACACACTGATAAGTGGATATTAGCCCGGAAACTTAGCATACCCGAGATATAAGATACAATTTGCAAAACACATGAAACTGAAGAATGAAGACCAAATTGTGGACACTTTGCCCCTTCTTAGAATTGGAAGCAGTCACCAGCATTATTCATAATAGCCATTTGCTCGAGAGAACTCAGATGTTGCTCAACAGAAGAATATATGATACAGAATGGATACAGAAATTCTGGTACATTTAAACAATGGAGTACTATTCAGCAGTTAAAAACAATGAACTTATGAATTTCTTAGGCAAAAGCATGTATCTGGAGGATATCATCCTGAGTATGGTAATCCAATCACAAAAGAACACATATGATATGTACTAACTTATAAGCCGATATTAGCCCCCAAACAGACTACTCAAGATACAATTTGCAAAACGCATGAAACTCGAGATGAAGGAAGACCAAAGTGTGGATACTTCATTGGTTCTTATAATGGGGAACAAAATACCCATGGAAGGAGTTACAGAGACATTTTGGAGGTGAGAAAAAAGAAAGGACCATCCAGAGACTGCTCCACCTGGTGATGCATCCCATAGACAACCACCAAACCCAGACAATATTGCATATGCCAGCAAAATTTTTTGACAGGACACTGGAATAGCTATCTCTTGTGAGGCTATGCCAGTTCCTGGCAAATACAGAATTGGATACTCACAGTCATCTATTGGATGGTACACAAGGCCCTTAATGTGGAATCTAGAGAAAGTACCCAAGGAGCTAAAGGGTCTGCAACCTTAAAGGAGGATCAACAATATGAACTAACCAGTAACCCCCTGAATCTAGTTGCATATGTGGCAGAGGATGGCCTAGTCAGCCATCAAAGAGAGGAGAGTCACTTGGTCTTGTGAAGATAATATACCCAAGTACAGGGAAATGCCAGGGCCAGGAAGCAGGAGTGGGTGAGTTGGCAAGCAGGGTAGGGGAAGGTATAAGAAACTTTCAGGATAGCATTTGAAATGTAAATGAAGAAAAATATCTAATAAAAATGAGTTAAAAAATATTAGCAAAACCTTATATTAGCACGTAAACAGCACATCCTAAAGATCTCAAACACAAAGAAGAAATGACACCCAAAAGATGTGGTGGCAAGAAATAGTAAAACTCAGGGTGGAAAAAAAAATAAAATAGAAAGAAAAATACAAATAAATTTTTGGAACAAATATTGGTTCTTTGACAAGATCACTAAGATCAACAAACTATTATTCAAGTTAACTAAAATAAAAAAGATAATATCCAAATTAGCAAAATCAGATATTAAATGGGGGGACATAACAACAGACACCTGATAGGTCAGAAAGTTTCGCAAAGTGCTTCTTCCTCCTAGAAGCACACTTGCTCAACCATATTAATTGCTGCTGTATTCATAATTATCTGCAACTGGAAACAACCTACATGTCCATAAACTGAAGAATGTATAACATATATGTTATATTTATACAATGGAACATTACTCAGCTGTTATGAAATGGATGGAAACAGAAAAAAAAAAAAACACTAAAAACAAAAACATAACCTGAATAACGTATCCCAGTCCCAGGAAGATAAATATGCTATGTGTTGATTTATATGTTGATATTGACTGGGCTGAATAGTTTTTTGTCAACTTGTCACAAAGTAAAGTCCCCTGAGAGTAGGGAATCTCAATTGAGAAAATGTCTCCATAAGATTGGTCTGTGCAGGCAGGACTGCAGGGCAGTTTCTTAATTAATGATTGATGGGTAGGATTTCTGCCAATTGTTGATACTGCCATCCATGTGCTTGTGGTTCTGAGTTCTCTATGAGAAAGCATGAAACCATGGGGAACTAACCACTAAGCAGAATGCTGCAGACACTCTGGGCCCCTTTGTCTGCATGGAACGGATCTCTAGTCACAGGTGGGCAAAGCGTTGGATGAAATGATAGACAGATACACAGAGGAGAGGTTGTGTAGAATCTGAATGTAATGTGTCAAATTGAGCATCAAACTTTTTATACAGAAGAGAATAGGAAAGTTGGGTGACACACAAGCAAGGTACAAAGAGGTTACTGGATTCTTACAGAAAACGGAGGAATACAAACTCAGAAGTTCTCACAGGAAACACCTGGGATAAAATTCACTGTTTACAACTGGGATCAAAAAGAGCTCCACCAAATATCCACATAATCTTAGAAGCCAGGGTCAAGGGCTTCGTGCCCTTGCTATAGTTCCTATTTTAGTCTATTGTATAGACCACCTTCCCCCTAGGCAATTGTAAATATGTGTATATGGGTGGAACTCAGCTATCTATAGTTCTAAGTATGTACTCTGCTTTCTCCTTAGGTCTCAAACTTCCTTCTTCCTAGATGATGATAAATTCTTGTGTAGGGCAGTGACTTAGCTTTTTTTTTTCCATTTTTTATTAGGTATTTAACTCATTTACATTTCCAATGCTATACCAAAAGTCCCCCATATCCACCCACCCCCACTCCCCTGCCCACCCACTCCCCCTTTTTGGCCCTGGTATTCCCCTGTACTGGGGCATATAAAGTTTGCAAGTCCAATGGGCCTCTCTTTCCAGTGATGGCCGACTAGGCCATCTTTTGATATATATGCAGCTAGAGTCAAGAGCTCCGGGGTACTGGTTAGCTCATAATGTTGTTCCACCTATAGGGTTGCAGATCCCTTTAGCTCCTTGGCTACTTTCTCTAGCTCCTCCATTGGGAGCCCTATGATCCATCCATTAGCTGACTGTGAGCATCCACTTCTGTGTTTGCTGGGCCCCGGCATAGTCTCACAAGAGACAGCTACATCTGCGTCCTTTCAATAAAATCTTGCTAGTGTATGCAATGGTGTCAGCGTTTGGATGCTGATTATGGGGTGGATCCCTGGCTATGGCAGTCTCTACATGGTCCATCCTTTCATCTCAGCTCCAAACTCCGTCTCTGTAACTCCTTCCATGGGTGTTTTGTTCCCAAATCTAAGGAGGGGCATAGTGTCCACACTTCAGTCTTCATTCTCCTTGAGTTTCATGTGTTTAGCAAATTATATCTTATATCTTGGGTATCCTAGGTTTGGGGCTAATATCCACTTATCAGTGAATACATATTGTGTGAGTTTCTTTGTGAATGTGTTACCTCACTCAGGATGATGCCCTCCAGGTCCATCCATTTGGCTAGGAATTTCATAAATTCATTCTTTTTAATAGCTGAGTAGTACTCCATTGTGTAGATGTACCACATTTTCTGTATCCATTCCTCTGTTGAGGGGCATCTAGGTTCTTTCCAGCTTCTGGCTATTATAAATAAGGCTGCTATGAACATAGTGGAGCATGTGTCCTTCTTACCTGTTGGGGCATCTTCTGGATATATGCCCAGGAGAGGTATTGCTGGATCCTCCGGTAGTACTATGTCCAGTTTTCTGAGGAACCGCCAGACTGATTTCCAGAGTGGTTGTACAAGCCTGCACTCCCACCAACAATGGAGGAGTGTTCCTCTTTCTCCACATCCTCGCCAGCATCTGCTGTCACCTGAATTTTTGATCTTAGCCATTCTGACTGGTGTGAGGTGGAATCTCAGGGTTGTTTTGATTTGCATTTCCCTGATGATTAAGGATGTTGAACATTTTTTCAAGTGCTTCTCTGGCATTCGGTATTCCTCAGGTGAGAATTC